>NC_036446.1:495000-562500 GCF_002775205.1 Xiphophorus maculatus | reverse complement strand
AAAAAAAGTAAAAATTACAGGAAACCCTCACTCAAATGTAAATAGTACATTTCCTCAGTTTTCGCCTCATAAAGATCATCGCTCTGTGCACTGAATGCATGAAATGCCTGTTGGATCAGCAGATTAACTCCAAACAGTTTGATTATTGATCAGGTGATCAGGTGTGGAGACAATCCCAGGTATATCAGTAGCTGCATCAAGGTGAGCCGCTACCTGAGGAGCTTTGGCTCTGATGGAGAACATGGAGCCATTGATCAGAGATCAGATTGATCTGCTGGTTTCTGATCCTTTAGATTCATCCAGACTGATCATCCTGGAGCTCTGAGCAGAACTTAAAGCAGGTACCGGTACCGGTCAGTCCGATAAATGTACGCATCTAGATGCGCTACGGTAGGAAACCCTGGCAAGGTAGCACAGGTGGATAGAACAGCTGGTGCTGCTGAAGGTCAGTCGTCCAGTCGAGTTTAGTGAATGAGTATTATGAACAGGAAGCATAAATAAACATGTCGGCTGGTTCAACATGATTCCTCCGTTTAACAAACGGCCACCTCACTGCAGGGGGCGCTGTGACGCTCTGCAGCTCAAACTTTTACACTTGCATTTATTTATTTCCTCTATTTGGATTTTTTTCTTTAAATTTAAATATTTTTATTTTTTGTGAGCTGACCTCATGTGCTCTTTTAAAATATAAATTTATATTTATATAAAATAACTATTATAAATGCTGCTAAAAGTAAGGACCGTTGCCATGGTTACTGGGACACATGGCAGCATCATTTCAGGTATTTAAGACATATTTATAAAGGCGGACCAGTAGAACCAACAGAACCAGTAGAACCAGCTGGAACCAGCAGAACCAACTGGAACCAGCAGGGACTAGTACAACCAACAGAACCAGCTGGAACCAGTAGAACCAGCTGGGACCAGTAGAACCAACTGAACCAGTAGAACCAGCTGGAACCAGTAGAACCAGCTGGGACCAGTAGAACCAACTGAACCAGTAGAACCAGCTGGAACCAGTAGAACCAGCTGGGACCAGTAGAACCAACAGAACCAGTAGAACCAGCTGGGACCAGCAGGGACCAGTAGAACCAACAGAACCAGTAGAACCAGCTGGGACCAGTAGAACCAGCTGGAACCAGCTGCTGAATATGGAGGGAAGAACTTCCTCCCAGCATGAAGACAGATCCCAGGGCCCGGCCCGGATCCTCTGGTTCTGGTCGAGTGAACTGTTCAGAGATCAGAGGAAGATCTGCTGGAAGCCTGACTAAACCAATCACATGGATCTGATCGATCTGGCGATGTATCAGTAATAATCAGTGATCAGCTCTCCAGCTGTCCTGTTGGTTCGGCTTCCTGCTCGTCCTCTGATGCAGCCATTATGCGACGCAGCGTGTCGCCACTCACATGACCCGTCTGCGGTTCTGAACGCCAGGTTCTGGTAACCAACAACAGGCAGCAGCTGTACCCCGAGGGCGGCCTGGCAGGCGGCTCATCAGAGGAATGTGAGCAGGTTTTCCGGCTCAGGGAGCGATGAGCGGGCAGCCAATGAGGCGCCAGACGAGGCCTGCAGCTAAAGCCCAGAGAAAAGCTTCATTCCTGAAGCTGATCCCCACAGAAACACAGAGAAACCTGCAGCCACAGTAATTCCTGCAGGCGCACAGCGCAGGCGGGGTCCAGCAGGAGAAGCTCTGGAACGTCAATCACCACACCACCACTTTTACAGTGAAACCGTTGAATAAAGTGACGTAAGGCGACCAGCTGACTGCCATAGGACAGCTTAACACTCCTCATCATCACCATTGCGGAGCGGGAACCAGCAGCAGCAGTTTGGGGATCGGAGCGCCTCTGGTCTCGTCGTCTCCATTCCTGCTCTGGTCCGCCTCACAGACTCAGCCTGCAGGAACGGCCCCAGATGGTCTGCTGAGCAGGACGTGTTCCCACATGTCATTAGCTGCATTCCAGCAACATGTTTATTCACATTTTGAAGCATCACATAGAAATGATTGATGGAAACGGGGAAATTTGACATAAATTCCTCAATTTCATGATAAAAAGTTCTTGTGCTTGCCTGAGGTGGTTTTCTGAAACAGTTGTTGTACTGAAGCTCAGCAGGAAGCAAATGCTGCCCTCTACTGGTGGGACTGTGCCTTACCAGAGGAACCAAACCCTGAGCCGTTAAAGAGATCCACGATTAGTAATAAAACTAGACCTTGTTTGGGAAATATTTATCTTAGATGTTATTTAGTTTTTATAAATTTTAATAAAATATTGTCACAGGAATGTCGCCATCTTGTTCACGCTGCAATGCGTTCTGGGTAAATAACAGAACCAGTAGAACCAGCTGGGACCAGTAGGGAGCAGTAGCAGTAGGCTCCTCCAGCTACAACAGTGATGAGTAACGTTTTTAAGTCCGGTTCGGCAACAGCTGTTACTGGTGGTGGTTTCACATTCAGTACCGGTGATATAGCTCTGTTAGCATTCCCAGTAGTAGCTCTGTTAGCATTTCCATCAGTAATAGCTCTGTTAGCGCTGCTTGCCTTTGACGTTTCTCCCAGCATCTGTAGCGCTCTGTCCGGTTTGAGACGCTGTGTAACAGCGACACCAAACTTTACCACTGACCCGGACCTCCATGGGTCCGGTCGGATCGGTGACGTCAGTACCCAGGCAGTATAGCTCCTGATAGCATCTCAAAGAGCGTCCAGCTCTGCCCGTCTCAGCACGGCATTAATTTTTAAGGTAACGATCACCTGTCAGAGCCTTCATTGGTTCTGCTGGTATAAATGGCTCAAAGTGCTGTGGAGAAATGTCCAGGATCCAGATCAGGTCCTTCGTTGTTGTTCCACTCCGGCTCTCGCCTTCGCTCTCCTTTCTTTCATGTGGGAAATTATCCAGATTCGCCTCAGATTTTTATTTTTTTTATCACAGTCGATAGTGACACAGTGTGACGTTATCTAAAATTACACCAGTCAAACGCAATATGATCAACAACTACTGGGATAAAGTTAGCCTTCCTGTGTTTACTCTGTAGACTCCAGTACAGATTGGACCTGATGACGTCATCAACCCATCGGTGAAAAAATGGCGACCTCCATGGGTGACAAATACAACAAAAGATGTGCATTTTTGAAGTAATTATGAGTTCTGGCGTATCAAAACCAGCATTTTTTTAGGTAATAGAAAAATTGCTACATATTTACACCAACATGTTAAATAATCCTGGATCCCTTTAAAGCTGCAAATGATCAAATGCTACAAGTGATACAGATGGAGCAGATAGAGAGACATTCAGCTCCTTTTAGGGGCGACACCAAGTGAAGCAAAGGTTGCAGCGCGAGTTCTGCTTTTATCTCCTCGTTCTGCTCCGTCTCTAAGGTGTTTAACACATAAGCAGCACATAAATCAGGGGCTGTTTATGTGTTATGTCTGATATGTTGTGGTTATAAAAGCAGATAAGAGACAGAGGAAGGACACAAGAGGCATTTATCCATAACGCTGTGCCTTCTGCGTACTGAAGCATCAACATCTGACTGGTTGATTCGCTAAAACCAGGAAATGGAAACATGCATAATTCATGTTTTCTTTTTGGCAGTATTTCAAAAGTTGGCTTAAAATTTGCATGGCAACTGGATGGAAATGTGGTTAGTGAGGGAAGTAGGTCCTGACCAGGAGAACCGACAGCTGCTTCAGTTTGACAGTTACTCAGTTAATAACATGAATCCATCCTGAAGCTCAGAAGCAACATGTTGCCACACCAAACCACCTGGTCCAGACTATAACCTGGAGTCATCACACAGCTGATTTCCACCTGATCCGCTCTGAGGACTGATTGGATGGTTTAACACTCATCATACTGTGGGCGAGCCAGAGACTGCCACCTGCTGGAGGATCACAGCACTCACAGCTGAGCCTTAAATACTGATCTGACAGAGAACAGAGAGGAACAGCAGAGCAAACATCAGCAGAGCCTCAGGAAGTAACCGCGACATTCATTAACATTCATGAAGCCGCAGCATGGGCAGCGCTGACAACACGCTGCACCACAGCAGGCAGGGTTACTACAGCAGCCACAGGATATAATTATTACTGAGTCAGAGGAGGGGGGAAACAGGATGCTGAAGGAACAAGTCACTTCCTGTCACTGCGAGGAGTGCCGCTGGAATGCATCACTGTGTTTTAATAAACTTACAGTCACGTCTGACTGAGTTTATTCTCATCATCAGAAGCACCTAACTCCCACTAAAAAATTCTCATCCTAAAAAAATCTTAGAGTAAATCTCCATCGGCTCCACTGTATTCTGCCCTCTTGTGGTCACCTATTCAATATGCAGAAGCACCATGTTGTAAACAGTCATACATTAAAGTGTAGCTAACACCGTGAAAGCAAAACTCCGCCCCACAATTAGCACAAAAACATAAAGACAGAACCCGTAGGGACTGGTTTATACAGTTATCTTGATTTGGGGTTTAGTATCCTCCTCAAACACCCTGAGGACTAAAAGTAGTGGCACTACTTCAACATTTACTAGAGTAAAAAACAATAGTTAAAAAAAAATATTCAAAAAATAATAATAATAGTATTTTTATTAAGTAGCTGACAACATTTGACTTAATATTTAAAAGTGATGTCATCAGACAGAATATAAAATATAACTAAACTCTCCTGACTTTTTGGTTAAAATGTGTTTGATTTTTATTCGGTGAAGTTTCTCGCAGTCTACAGAGGATCCAGAAATGTTACTGCAGCGATGCTTCATTATACTAGAACGGAAGTAAAAGTAAAGTACGGTGATGTAAAACTACTCCTAAAGTAAAGGTAACAGAGTAAATGTAACTAGTTATTACCCACCTGTGGGCGGGACTGGTTTAATGATTGTAACAGCAGGTGTTTGCACCTTTACGGCCATTTTGAGGAAAATTACGGTTCACATTTATTGGTTGGTCCAGCAAACAGGGTTATTACAGGGCTCTCTATAAACTGTGAGATGTTCCCGCTATTCATTTAGATACTTAATTATTGTTTTTTTCCTTCTCTGTTTGATTTTGTATTCAATTTACATTTTAACCGGGATTATTACCGTGGTGTTGGACTTCAGAGAAGTTTCTAGAAACGCTTCGGATGCCCCGCTAACCGGTCAGTAACCGCCAAGAACAAGCCAATACGCTAATTATCCGTAACTAACCAGCAGCCTGGTTAACTAACCAGTTAATCTGCTACATGCTAATTTAAAACAAGAACTCACCGGCGGTAGAGAGCAGTCTGGGTAAAATAATCCGGTAAATTTGAGCTGTAGGGGTTATTTGTTATCCTTTCAGCGACCGATGCTAACCAGTTTCCGGTAGTTATCCTTCAGCTGGAACGGCTGCTTCTAAGGCGAACCACAGCGCCCCCTGTGGTCACTGTCCGGCATTACATCACTGGCCTCAGTTCTAACAGACGCCACCACTTGCTTTAATCTCTGTATTTGTCATGAAACAGAGATTTTAACTTTACAGAATTATTATTCAATTGGTTTTATTTTGTTGTTAGTTTCAGTTATTTTCAGAGGTTTGTTCAGGGAATTAATCTTGTACATGAAGCAGTTACGAGAATAAAAGCAAACTAGCTGCTCCTTTAACCAGAACAGGAAGATCTGTCCTAAACTTCTCTATTTTCCTTCAACACAAACAGCAGCAATATGGAGAACAACATCAGATATCGGATCCGGGCGCCGATGTGGTGCGCTCCTGGTTCTGGTTCTGTTGGTCAGAAAGCTAGTGCTTCCGATCCAGTTTGTTGCTCCTCTTCCCCAAAACACGGATCTCTTAATTTAAATAAAACCTTCGCTCACTTTCAGATAAAATAACGATAATTCCACATTATCAGGATTCATCAAGGCAAATCAGAAAAATGATCAAGATTTATAATAAAATATGAACAAAAATATTTTCATCTCAATTTAATTTCTCTTTATTTGTCCATTTTCAGAGGAATAACTCAGGATTAATTTCAGGCATCTCTGTGGTTTAGCAGCACGTTAAAGCAGAAACATGTCAATGACCTTTATTATAAATAAAAGTCGTTTTCCTGCTGACTGGGCCAAGCTGCTGCAGGAACAGATCACTTATGATTTGTTCTTGCGGAACCGCTGGTCCTGTTTGGACCGGACCGGGTTTCCGCAGCAGCTGCAGGAATAAAGCACACAGAATAAGGCAGCGGCATTAAGAAAAACAAGGCCTGTATAAAATACATGTTTGTGTTTTAAATAAGCAGCTCAGACAGAATTAAAGGGGAAAGGCAGGAAACGGGCTCTGCAGCGCCCCCTGCTGTATGAAGTAACAACAATAAACCAAAAGAGTTATGAAACGAAGGATGGATTTTCATTTCAACTGAGGGAGTTACGGAGACATCGAAGACATTTTCAGTGAACTGATTCAATAACATCAACAGTTATTGAATCATATTGATCTGCTGTGATGGAGCAAAGATCCTTCCAAGCTTCCAACTAGCAGGAGCTTGGCTGGAACGTTTGGTGGAAGGACGAAGGACTCTGATGGTGATGAAGATGAGGACAGAAGGTTATCTTCAGCTGGTGGTGCTCTCTGGTCATGTGATTGTGCTGGTTTCCTATTGGCCGAGCCAGCAGACAGCTCGCCCTCTGGTGGCCGTGTTCAGAGCTGTGTGGGGCGGTGACTGTGTGGCCCGGCGCCACCACCGGGGGGCGAGGTCACCAGACTCCTCAGGTACACACAAGGGTTCCTCCTCCTGCCTGGCGGGGCCTGCGGCGAGGGCGGAGCCTGCGGCACCCCGGGCGGCTTCAGGGCCGACATCAGCGGCTGCATTTCTTGCGAAGCGCCAGGCTCTTCCTCTTCCTCCTCCTCCTCCACCGGCTTCTTTTTCTTCCTCTCAGGGAAACAGAAGGCGGCTGGGGGCAGGGCCTGGGCGGGCGCCGCCCCGACAGGGCCGGTGTAGGAGGCGGGGCGGGACCCTCCCAGCCTGGAGAGGGCGCTGACGCGGGGGTGGACAGGCTCGGCGGGCGCTGGAGGCGACGAGACGCTCTCCAGGGAGGAGATGCTCTGGTTCCAGGCCTGCTGCAGGTCCACCGGGATAATCTTGGTGGCCTCCACCGACACGCAGGGCGGGGGCGACCCCACGCCGCCCTTCCAGGGCAGATGGCTGTCCTCACCGGGCGGCGACGGGGGCAGGGGCGGCGGGCTCTGGCAAACGTCCAGAGCTGCTGGGACTGAAGGACAGAATCTAATCAGCCATCATGCAGAAAGATTGCACCCCTACACCAACCTACCATCACCATGGAAACGGGCAGCTTCGTCTTCAGTTTAGCTTCATTCAATTCACAAAATAAATAATTTACAATCAATCAATCATTCCAATTGATCTAAGTTCAGTTAAATATTTAAATTAGTCTAAAACGTTTCTAAGGAAACCCAGCAGAGCATCCTGACCCGCAGCATCACTGCTTCTGACCAGCAGGGGGCGACAGTGGAGAGGAAAATCTCCCTTTTAACAGGAAGAAACCTCCAGCAGAACCAGAGCCAGAAGCAGAACCAGAACCAGATGGTTCTCAGAACACAGAGGACTCTCTAGTTAATGACAGTAAAGCGTTTAGGAAACGATTAGGTGATGGCAGCATTATGCCCTCCTTCAGCAGGAAAACATCACCATGATGTTTCCATGGCGATGAAGCAGTTTCATGGAAACCTTCATCTCCATGAAGAGATGCAAACACCAGCTGGTCTGTCACCACGGTAACTCATCTTTGTAACCATGGTAACAAATGATTTTCATTCCGTTTTCTTCAGTTTTAGTCATCAACTTTTGTAAACTTTCATGTTGACTCAACTATTTGATCTGTTCTGGATGGCTTTGCCTTTTTAACATTTATATCTGACTGCAGCTTGTCCTGTATTTTACTTTAACATTTCACTTGTCAAGCACTTTGTTGGAAATGTGACATCAGAATAAATTTGCCATTCATTGGATCACCATTTACAGGCGGTCCGGTCTAATCAGAGCCTCTCTGCTTTACCTGATTTGGGTCGCTGTTTGGGCGTCTCCGCCTTCCGAGCAACGAAGGTGATGCCGACATCTTCCTCCTTCTCCAGATCGGAGTGATCAGCTTTATCCTCCTCCGGTTCCACAGGAACGGCCACCGGATCTGAGACAGAGCGGCGGCAACGTCACACCAGTTGCTGAGATGCTGGCGAGGGCCAAGCAGAAGATCATCAACTCCAACAACATCAACTCAACCCAACGTCAACCTGAACCCAACCCGATATCAACCCAACGTCAACCAAACAACATCAACCCAACTCAAACCCGGCTGGTCGTCTCGGTACCTTTGTCCTGCCAGCTGACGTTGCGCCTGGGTTTGTCTCCTCCCTCGTCCTTCGTGTCAGATCCTCGGTGCTGTCAGCAGAAGGAGGAAAGGTCAAATGCCAACAAGAGCCGATATCAATATCTGCATCGGTCCTGATATTGAAACAAGTTCGAGATCTCATGTGCAGTTCCGGCAGAACCGGACCTCTGACTGGTTCTGTTCGGGTGCGTGTATGTGTACGTGTGTGAACCTTTTTCAGGCTGCGCTCCTTCTTGTGCCGTTTGTGTCTGGTGGACTTGAAGGTCTCCATGCGGCTCCTCATGTTCCTCTGGAAAACCTCGCGGTCCTGCCGCTCCTGCTCCCCCAGCGGCATGAAGTGTCGGCTGTAGTGGGACTGGTACTGGAAAACACACACACACACACACACCGTGTGTCATCAGCAGCTCCATGGCGGACCGTTGCTCCAGGCGCTCCTTCTCTTTACCCGTCTCCTGGGCTTGTACAGGTTCCCAGCCAGGACGTGATGCGTCTCCATGTCCTCCTCCACCTTCGACCCGGGAACGTTGTCGATCACCTGGAGGTCCAGACACACGCCGCTGCCGTTCTCCCGCCTGCAACACGTCAACCACAGGTCAGCAGGACTCGGTTTAGAGCTGAAGATAAAATCCAATGTTTTATTTCTTCTTCTTTGGATCTGTTGATGGATCTAAAGTGAAAAGTTTGTTTTTGTTCTAATTCTTCCATGAAGTTGATTTAAACAGGAAGAATGTGGGAAAACAAGATGTTTCCTGCTGAGCAGCCCCATCAGAGGTCATCAGAGGTCATCAGAGGTCATGTGACTCACAGGTAGTTGGTGACGTTGGTGACTTCAGGGAATGAGGCTCTGCTGGCCATGGAGGGCAGTGACAGCCTGGCCGAGGTCAGGACGTTCCCACCCTGCACACAGAGGTCAGAGGTTCGCAGCTGGACTTCAGTGAACCTGACGGACTCAGAACAGGCCGTCTGTCCTCAACAGTCAGCCTGCAGCGCCCCCTGGTGGTTCAGCCAGGAGGAGCAACACGACCAGTAGAACCAGCACAGGTTCTGCCGGAGCAGTTCACTCAGAACCAAACTCTGGGTCCAGAAACAACTGATGACCAGACCCAGAAAGAAGGAAAGTTAGGTGGAAGAAAAAAGTTTACAGACAGCAGAGCATTGCTGCACTGGAGCATCAGGGAGTTTGATGCAAAGAGACAGAATGGAAAAGATTAAAAATGAATAAAATAAAATAGAAAAGCATAAAAGAAAATGCAATAATAGAGAAAACAGAATAAAGGTGAAGAAAAAAATTATAAAATAAAACAAAATAGAAAAAATAAAAGAATAAAACAAATAGGAAAGAACAGGGGGGAAAAGAAAAGAAATGGAATAAAATAGATCAGACAGAAAAAGAATGAAACAAAAATAAAATAGATAAAAAATTAATACAACACAATCAAATAAAAATAGAACATAATAGAATAGCTTTGCAGTAAACTGTTTCGCTCAGGTTGCAGAAATCTTTGCTGCCTACATTATTTTGCCTCTTGCTGAGTTTCTGCTCCATAAATAAAGCCCGGTCCAAATTAAAGCCTGACCTGGTTCTGGTTCCTGCTGAGTTTCTGCTCCATAAATAAAGCCCGGTCCAAATTAAAGCCTGACCTGGTTCTGGTTCTGCTGGGTTTACTGGACCCGCCTGAAGGTCAACATGCTTCCTCGGTTTCCCCAGAGATGAAATTTAATCCTCAACTCTGCCGCCTGCCGACTCCGGTTCTGGTTCTGGGTCACCTCAATGGGTCTGCCATCCGGTACCAGATAGAACCAGAACCAGAACTGGGTGAAGTTCTGCTTGGTGAGAAAACTGGAGCTGGTTCTGGTGACCCATAAAACCAGGAATGGATCAGAACAACATTTCCTCCAGACTGAGGTGGAAAAGTTCTGGATCTACGGCTCCAACCTCAACCATGGATTGTGGATCAGAGCCAGAACCAGAACCAGAACCCAGGTCCTAGCAGCCTGTGAGACCGGACTGCCCAAAAAACCAGAACCAGAACCTGGAGCCTGCAGTCCCTCGAGTCCGTCTCTTTCCAGAACCCATTTGGACCCGACCCGGTCCTCCTACCTGGTCGATGACACTGATGGCGTCCCGGATGTTGATCTTCTGGTACGCCTCCCAAAGCTCGCTCTTCCTGTACACCGACTTCCTGAGCAGCAGCTTGCTCAGGTAGTTCTTATCGAACTGCTCCCACCTGGAGGGGGCAGGGCAGTGAAGCATGCTGGGAAACAGCGCTGGTGATGGCAGACATGTTGGTAGGACTCACTTGTCTCTCCAGTGGTGATAACCCTGGAGTCCTGCGATGTCCTCCACCGCAGTCAGGATGTGGTCAAAGGCCTGGACACACACACACACACACACACACACACACACACACACACACACACACACACACACACACACACACACACACACACACACACACACGTCACATTGATGATGAGCAGAAGAAGAGTTGTCATCATCCATCATCATCATCACCCGCTCGTGGATCTCCTCGTTGATGGTGGGCTTCCTGTTGGTGGAGCGAGGAACCTTCAGCCACTTCACCAGAGGCTTGATGGTCAGACCCTGGACCAGAACCAGAACCAGAGCCGGAATCAGAACCAGAAACAGCGGTTCCTCACTCAGGAACCCGGTGAGAACCAGGACCGGTCCGGTTCAAGCCGCTCCTACCTGGAACATGACGGTGAAGAAAACAACCACGATCGTTGTGGCAACAAAGTAATCCTTGGCTTTGACTTGCTCTGCGTCCAGCAGCACCACCAGGGCGAACGCCACCGCCCCCCGCAGGCCGCCGTACGACATCACCACCTGGTCGATCTTATCCAGCGGGACGAGCCGGAACCGGTTCAGAACCCAGGTCTGGCCGACCACACCTGAGGCCCAGAGACAGGAGAACCATCATGTCACAGAGGTTGGAACTGACCGGACCGGAACGGACCGGACCGGACCCTTCGGAGGTTCTATATGTTGTTTGACTTTCAGTAAGGTTCCTTTAAAGTCTGGGATGTTTTGATCACCACTGATCTAGAATTGGCTTCTTCCAGGAGTTTCTCTCGAAATTAGAGATTCCTTTTCTCCTATTGGTTGGCTGCAGCCTGAGTCTGCTTCTGATTGGCTGATCAGGCCCTAAGCATGACTCCTCTCCCAGAAGCTAGCAGCTAGCTGCACCAGAGACAAACGCAAAAGCAACAAAACTCTTTTCTCCGATTACGTCAGAACCAAACCTGACCGCCTGCTGGATGCGTTTCCGTCTGAATTGTACGCGTTGTCGCATTTATCTAGTTTTTATGGAAGAGGCTCAGAGCAGATTTTTTTTCTTGACAGGAATTGTTCAGTCTGCCATGAAAAAGTTGGATTTGTGTGGCCTGCTGAGTGAACGCTGCTCAGACTCGACTCAAACATGTTGCTGTTTAACTGTCTGCTGGTTTAAACAAGAACATATTCTGGTTTTAATGAAATGTCTTATTTATCTCACTAAGATAAAAAACATTCTTATATAGTGGTAATTTACTGCTCCTGGTTCTTTTCCTGGCTCCGTCAGTTAAATGCTTCCTGCTGCTGCTCTGGGGAGACACAAAAGGTTCCTACTTCAGATTTATTTAGATTAAAATCCTCAGAACTGAGAGGCGAAAATGTTTAGTGAGATTATTTTGTTTATTATGTTTTGCTTTTACTTTAATAAATCTTTAGGAATTAGTGTGGTTTGTTTTTGATTATGTAGAATTAATATAGCTGGATTAATTAAAACTGTGAGATCTGGCTCACTTTTTAAAATATTAAATTATGAGATCATTCCTGAGCATCAATTAAAGATAAATAATTTAAATAATATTTTTATTATTAATTAGTTGAGTTGCTGTTTTTAAAGGGCCAGTTTTAAGTAAAATAAACCTTTCTGATCTCTAATGTTTTCCCTGCTGTGTTGCTTTGCTTCTTTCATGTTTGAGAAATCCTTCAATCTCTATGACAACCATTCAGCTGCTAAACGCCTGGGTGGATCTAGCCCCACCTTCCAGGCGCAGCTCCTCCCCCATTCAGCTCCTTCAGACTAGCCAGCAGCAATTAGCAAACAGCTGCTGAGCTCGTATTGGAGCTGCTACTCAGATCAACGCTGGTAAAACTTTAGAGGGTTAATAGAGGAGCCATGTTGGAATGACTTCCTGGAGGCGGAGCTTCAGGAAGAGCAGGAGCTTCTTAAAGAGACAGAGACCTAATTTCAAGCTGCTAAATCAGGAAGCTAAACTTCTTTTAAGTCATATTTCATATATAGTGTTTTTATAACAACTGAAGGTGAGACAGTAACTGATTATGTTATAAAATGGAACTATGTGCCTGAAAATCACATGATACCGGCCCTTTAATGGCTGCTGTACCCATGTTGGCCAGTATATGGCGCTGATCTTCGCCTTCTGTGGATGGTTAATATGAATAATGTCAGAGTTAGAACCTGAACCAGAACCAGAGGAACTGACCCACAGCCCTGAAGAGCAGGATGAAGACCAGGGTGCAGGACACCAGCCCCGTGTCCCAGGCCCACTTGGACTTGTCCACTGCAGAGATACCCAGGAAGATGAAGATGATGGTCTCAGCGATGCTGGCCAGCGTCTTCATCGTGTACTTCACCGTGGTCCGGGACTTCTGCGAGATGTTGGCTTCTACGTACTTGTTGGCCCCGATGCCGCAGAAGGTCATCCTGTGGAGGAAGACATGGCGGTGACACGACTGCGGGCTGAGGCGGTTCGAATCGAGAGGCGGGACTCACGACAAGATGGCGGACAGCGAGAAGAGCTCGGCGGTCAGGTAGGCCAGGTAGACCAGCAGGAAGACAAAGAGCGGCTCGATGATGCGGACCTTCTTGGTGAAGCGGGTGATGAAGCCGAGGATGACGGCAAAGACCAGACCCACCAGAGTCCCCCCAACGCTGACGATGAGGAAGGAGGCTGTGGAGGTCAGCAGAGGTCAGAGGTCAGCAGAGACTGTCGAGATTTCCACCTGAAGACTCACCCACTCCTTTGAAGTAGTCGGCCATCTGGACGTTCTGCGGGCCGACCTCCACAAAGGAGATGTAGACCTTATAGAGGACCTGCAGGAGACACGGAGAGAGACACGTCAGGGACCGGGTCACCAGAACCAGACCAGGTCCTCCAGGAGCTGGACCACAAGAGCATCGAGACCAGAGGGAAAACATTTACCACTGAGGACAAAAATGAGCTTTTTCTCTCCATTCAAAACACACACAAAAAAAATTATACAATAATGTTATTGTGAAATTTTTCTCACCACAAAAATAAATTAGGAAGCTAAATGTTAAAGGGACGGTATCGTGTTTCTCAGCCACATGGTTTCATGTTATAAAACAACCAGTAACTATGTTTCCCTCAGTTGTTATAAAAATATCAAATATGATTAAAATAAATCTTATTTCCTGATTTAACGTCTTGAAATTGGGCCTCTATCTCTTCAAGAAGCTCCTGCTCTTTCTGTAGCTCCGCCTCCAGGAAGTCGTCCCAACATGGCTCCTCTATTAACCCTTTAATGTTCTTACCAGCGTTGATCTGAGCAGCAGCTCCTATAATGAGCTCAGCAGCTGGTTGCTAATTGCTGCTAGCTAGTCTGAAGGAGCTGAGTGGGGGAGGAGCTGCGCCTGGAAGGCGAGTCTAGATCCACCCAGCTGAATGGTTGCCATGGAGATTAAAGAATATCTTGGGGTGTGCTGTGGTGGTGCAGGGGTTAAGCACAACCCATATATGGAGGCCTTAGTCCTCAACCGTCGCAGGTTCGATTCCCGGCCTGATGACCTTTGCCGCATGTCTTTTCCTTCTCATTACCCACTTTCCTGTCAATTAACTATCAAATAAAGGCCACTAGAGCCAACAAATTTAAAAAAAAAAAAAGAAGAAGATCTTAAACATAAAAGAATCAAAGCAAAAATATTAGATACGACATAAACTAGTCATGAAAATCTGAGCCTAAAAATGGCAAAAACATTTCCATCTGCTGCAGAATCCACACAGAGTTATTACGAAATGAAGAAAGAAGTGGATAAGAATCTATAAACTGTTGCTCTTTTATTACGGCTTCAGTAAAAGTCAGGCATAATTTTCATATTTTGGAGGCTTTATTTATTTATTGAACATTTATTTTGTTTCTGGGACGCGTCAGTGCTTCCTGTGTCCATTTACCGCAAACTTAGAACAGAAACATGGTCAATAAAATAATATTACTTCCGTTTATTAATTTGGGGAAAGTTCATCTTTAAATTTTGCATCTGCATCGTTACTAAAACAAACTGGGTCCAAATGAGACCATTCAGAGGGCCGCAGACGGCCCCCACGCCTCATGTTGGACACCTCTGAACCTCTGAAGGTGTGGTAGAGGTGAGCGCTCCCCCAGTGGGGTCAGAGGTCACAGCTTCAGTTCTCCCAGCTCTGCTTGGGTTTTTCCATCTGATTGGGATTAGCTAATAATCTGAGTGCTGCGGAGGATTAGCCGGCGCCGCTAATCTGCTCCCGGCTTCCAGCGCCGGGCCGCGGCGTCCGTCCAGCTGCCGCGTCTGGACGACACGTGTCCTCCTCCTGGAGCCGCAGCAGCGGAGCAAAGTTCAGCTTCACGCCGCGCCGCCCGCTGCGGCAGGCCTTCACAGGCTTATCTGTTACCATGGAAACGCAGCATCACACCTGGCAGGTGAGATTTGTGCTGATTCATCCACAGCGTCAGATTCTGCTGAGCCAGATCTAACTGCTCTAGATCTGCGCTGCAGGTGGAGGGACATTAGCATCAATGATCAGACGCTGCTTCATGTTAAGAAGCTGAGAGCGTCTGCAGCAAGAGGTGCAGCTGACGCTGCTGCAGCAAGTGCTGCAGCATTGCTGTTTCCATCCCATCATGCAGAGCATCAATTATTCTGATGATTAATTGGAATAAAAATGGGAATATTATGCTCACTTTTTATCACTGATAAAAAGTGAGCATAATATTAAAAAGTGAATATAAAAAAAGTGAATATATAAAAGTGAAGCGTTTTTTATTATAAAATATTAAAAATACATTTAAGGGGCCGGTATCATGTGATTTCCAGGCACATAGTTCCATTTCATAACATGACCTGTTACTATCTCACATTGAGCTGCTATAAAACACTATTTATAAAATATGACTTAAAATAAATCTTACTTCCTGATTTAACTCCTTGAAATCGGGCCTCTGTCTCTTTAAGAAGCTCCTGCTCTTCCTGAAGCTCCGCCTCCAGGAAGACATCCAACATGGCTCCTCTATTAACACTTTAATGTTTCTACCAGCGTTGCTGTGAGCAGCAGCTCCTATAATGACCTCAGCAGCTGATTGCTAATTGCTGCTGGCTAGTCTGAAGGAACTGAGTGGGGTCCAGATGGGTGGTGCTTCAGGTTGGGATTGCGGGGAGGGGTTCCTGCTGCACCCACAAGATGCCGCTCTGGGTGGTTGAACATATCAGAAATCGCCTCTGGTTTTGGTTTCATGTATGCGGCTTAGAGTCTCTAATCGATCGACAGATTACTGAATTATTACAGGATTGATTCAATAATCTGTTGATATGATTTCACATGCAGACGATGGAAATCTCAGCATGTGTGTGTGTGTGTGGGCGTTTGTGTGCCTCACCACGGTGACGGCGTCATTCAGCAGCGACTCTCCGAACACGATGATGAAGAGCATCTCGTTGACATGGACCTCCTCGAACACGGCTAGAACCGCCACCGGGTCGACGGCGGAGATCAGAGCGCCGAACAGCAGGAAGTCCATCAGGTCGGCCTGAACGCGTTCCTCTGCAGAGACACACCGCCACAGCTGATTGGTCCACATATGGTGACATCACAGCAGGCATCAGGTCACTGAGGGGGGGTCACTCTGAGTTCATGACCTCCTGCTGCAGTGACTAGTTAAAGGGGCAGGTCACTGTTTAAAGGGACGGGTCACTGTTTAAAGGGACAGTCACTAGTTAAAGGGACGGTTCACAGTTTAAAGGGACAGTCACTACTTAAAGGGACGGGTCACTATTTAAAGGGACGGGTCTCTAGTTAAAGGGACGGGTCTCTAGTTAAAGGGATGGTTCACTATTTAAAGGGACAGTCACTATTTAAAGGGACAGTCACTACTTAAAGGGACGGGTCACTATTTAAAGGGACGGGTCACTATTTAAAGGGACGGGTCTCTAGTTAAAGGGATGGTTCACTATTTAAAGGGACAGTCACTATTTAAAGGGACAGTCACTAGTTAAAGGGATGGGTCTCTAGTTAAAGGGACAGTAACTATTTAAATTTACAGTCACTTGTTAAAGGGACGGGTCTCTAGTTAAAGGGATGGGTCACTGTTTAAAGGCACAGTCACTTTTTAAAGGGACGGGTTTAGTTAAAGGGACAGGTCACTATTGAAAGGGATAGTGACTAGTTAAAGGGATGGTTCACTGTTTAAAGGGACAGTCACTAGCTAAAGGGACGGGTCACTGTTTAAAGGGACGGGTCTCTAGTTAAAGGGACAGTAACTATTTAAATTTACAGTCACTAGTTAAAGGGACGGGTCACTATTTAAATTTACAGTCACTAGTTAAAGGGACGGGTCACTATTTAAAGGGACAGTCACTTTTTAAAGGGACGGGTCTCTAGTCAAAGGGACAGTCACTATTTAAAGGGACGGGTCACTAGTTAAAGGGACAGTCACTGTTTGAAGGGACAGTCACTATTTAAAGGGACAGTCACTAGTTAAAGGGACGGGTCTCTAGTTAAAGGGACAGTCACTATTTAAAGGGACAGTCACTAGTTAAAGGGACAGTCACTATTTAAAGGGACTGACAATTAGACAGTTTCCTGTCTTCTGGAAACCTCTGGACTGGCTGGACATCTGTCTAGCTCCAATCTCTGCTGAGGCGTCAGCAGCACGGTCTCACCTCTGACCCCATCACTGACCTATAACCCCCAGCAGCTTGGCGGCATAGAGGCAGAATCCGGTGCAGAAGGCGTTCCACAGCGTCCCCACCACGGCGTAGGTCAGGATGGCGCCCAGGTTGTCGAAGAAGAGGCGCGCGGGCATGAAGTATCCGGCGTCGCCGACGATGGTGGGCAGCAGGAAGAGGAAGAAGAGGGCGGGGTCCAGCTGGTACAGCTGCTTCTTACTGGCGATGAGAACCACGCCGCCCAGAACCAGACCCAGCAGGATCAGCATGCAGCTCTCCGGAACCACGGTGGTGAAGCGCTGCGACAGGTGGAACACTGCAGGGAGGCAGGAGAACGGGTTACTGCCGGAGGGTCACCTGGTCTGCAGCCAACAGGTGAGATGAAACAAAACGCCAGGCTGAATCACAGCAGCAGCTACTGTCACCCTAGGAAGGGTCAAAGGTTATCTCCAACCAATGAGGACATTATCTCAGACGTTGCATCAGAGGTCAGAGGTCAGAGCATGACCCTCAGGTGTCAAGTAGCCAGTCGTCATAAGCCGATGTCTCGTATCGTGTTTCTCTCTGTTCGCTTCAGAAATTTTCATCCACATGAGCCGATTCGCCCCAAGCGTTGTTTAAACATGCCGACCCATAGGGGGCAGTGTAGCGCTAAGCTAACACCTGCCAGTAGGCCTGTCGATAAACGATAAATCAATTAATCGTACCATAAATTAAAACTATCGACATCATTTCAATTATCGGCATTATCGTCTCTTCCGGCCTTTTTCTCTTTCTGTTGATGACACCGAATGAAAAAAGGCTCAACTCCGGTGCTCTCCACTGACTCCTCCTTTCTCATTTCCTTAGTGTAAAGCCCAGCGCAGACAACACGATCTTAGAGCTGTCGGCGATTGTCGGTCCATTTTCAAACCCTGACAGACCACACATTAGCCGACAGAAATCCTAGGTATAACGGTTCCATCGGGTTCGGTCCTGCCGTGTGGTGTCCAACAATGGGCACAAAATAATGGCTACAAGTTCAGTTAACTAATTTTAAAACCAGGCATTAATCAATGCTTTACTACAATCTACCTGCAATGCATGTGGCTAGTGTCAGTGTAAAGTCCTGACTGAATGAAAATCATTAGAACCTGTTTATGTCACGTTAACGAAGAACAGCTGAAAAGTTACCGGGTTTATCAACTGTGGTAGTAATTTAACTCCTCCTCTTGTCATTTCTATATTCTTTGCATGTTGAATAAACATTAATGTTGTTTCCACATATCATCTCCGATGTCCGCTGGACTTCGGGTTGCTCCGTATCAGCTGTTTGGGATTCCCCTCCATAATTTCCCCTCAGAAAGCAGAGAGGAGAATCTGGGCTTTCTGATTCAACAGGTGTCTTAAAGCGCCCAGTCGGGAAAACCCTGATTTGGATCGGAGCGGCAACGACGATCTACCGTAACACACCACACAATCTTAGAAAGACCAAGGTTTTAAGATTGTTGTAAGGGGAAAAATAGAAGCAAAAATCATGTAGTGTGAACTATTGCATCAGGTAGTCGATGTGCCCATTTTCTCTATTTAAATCTAATTATTACTGAAGGGCAACATAATATACAGACTTCATAATCTTTTGGTTGAATGCAGTATTTATTTCCACTTTGGCTTTATGTTGTTTAGTTTTTTTTTCAAGTGAGTTTTTTGTTAATGGAGACTGAGAATCCATTTTGTTTTTGGTTGTTTTGTTTATTTTGTTTATCAGCTCCAGTGTTAAATGTTCTTTTGAAAATAAAGTGTATCTATCTTTGGCAGGAAATCGCATGCATTATTACATCATTTACATTAAATCAGTGTAAAAAAGTCTTCAAACAATATTATCGCTTATCGCAATAATTGTTGAGACAATTAATCGTTGAGCAAAATTTGCTATGGTGACAGGCCTACCTGCCAGCCAATCAGATGGCTTCAGAACGAGCGACACTTCCTGTTAGGGTCCCAACATGGCGCCAGGAGGTTCGTCTGCAGGCTCAGCTGATTTTCAGCAGTATTAAAATATAAAGTTATTAAAATCAGACGATGCTGATGAGGAATCGGCTCAGAGCGAGTATCTCGGTTTATTGGGGCCTCATTTGCAGGCTGGAGCCATGAACACGATGCACCAATGCAGAAATGTCTCATTTCCACTTTGGTCAGAGTTTTTATAAATAATGGTTTTTAGTGAAATTAATGTAAAAGAAAAAAACGCAGGAAGTCAGATCTGCAGCTTCCCAGCCTGTAATCCTTCCCCTGAAACTAGTCCCAGTCGCTGCAACAAGTGCTGCTGCTTTTCCTCTGGAATTCTGGGAAGTTTTCTTGTTTAGCGGCGCGGAGCGTTGTGTTCTGCTTCCTGTTAGAGTCCCATCCTCTGTCGTCCTCCAGACGCTCCGTGGGTCCAGGGCAGGGCAGATTTTCTGGGACTACTTTAGGAGGCGGATGGATCTGCAGACTGTGATTTAAGGCAGCAGATTGTTGGATTCCTGTGGAGCCGCTGAATGTCTTCAGTGTTTCTGTCCTCACCGTCCGTCTGCTGCGGGGGAGTCTCAGCGGACTGCAGCCTGCTGTCCCTGTCTGTCTCTCCCTCCGTCTTGCTGTCCCTCTGTCTGTCTCTCCCTCCGTCCTGCTGTCCCTCTGTCTGTCTCTCCCTCCGTCCTGCTGTCCCTGTCTGTCTCTCCCTCCGTCCTGCTGTCCCTCCGTCCTGCTGTCCCTGTCTGTCTCTCCCTCCGTCCTGCTGTCCCTCTGTCTGTCTCTCCCTCCGTCCTGCTGTCCCTCTGTCTGTCTCTCCCTCTGTCCTGCTGTCCCTCTGTCTGTCTCTCCCTCCGTCCTGCTGTCCCTCCGTCCTGCTGTCCCTGTCTGTCTCTCCCTCCGTCCTGCTGTCCCTCTGTCTGTCTCTCCCTCTGTCCTGCTGTCCCTCCGTCCTGCTGTCCCTCTGTCTGTCTCTCCCTCCGTCCTGCTGTCCCTGTCTGTCTCTCCCTCCGTCCTGCTGTCCCTCTGTCTGTCTCTCCTTCTGTCCTGCTGTCCCTCTGTCTGTCTCTCCCTCCGTCCTGCTGTCCCTCTGTCTGTCTCTCCCTCCGTCCTGCTGTCCCTCTGTCTGTCTCTCCCTCCGTCCTGCTGTCCCTCTGTCTGTCTCTCCTTCTGTCCTGCTGTCCCTCTGTGCTGCACATAAAACCCACATGAAGCTCATGGCCTCTCATTTCCTCTCAGGGTTTGATGTTGGAGACAAGAGAGACGGACGTCCTGCAGGGACGTCAGTCCTCTGTGGGACCAGATTGGATCATCTAACCTGCTTCACTTTCAGATACTGAACTTTGACCTTTGACTCATGAGGGTTGACCAAAGCACCGAATGCTAACCTGCTAACAGGCAGCAGATCAGAAGGTTTTCACGGTTACAGTCAAACATGTTGGACCTAGGATTATTGTCTCTTCTGGATTTTTCTAGTTTATTTCTAACAACCTGAAGGGTTTTGAAGGTCTGGACTGAAAAACACGTTAAATCTCTGGAGTGAGTTCTGCTCTGATTTAATCTCATGTTCGGTTCTGCAGCTTGAAGCTCTGATGAAGCTGAAACTACAGGAATCCTGATGGAATCAACGAATTATGATTATTGACACATAAATTCAATAAAATAGTGATTCGATGATTGAGAATTGCAGAAATACAAACAGAAACATGTTTGTGCAAAATGAGTTGTTATTGTGAAAGTTACTGGATCTGCAGAAAAACCATCAACTCATCGTTTTGCTCAGAAGCTCAGTCTGCACCATGAAGGTTAGCTGCTCTTTTGAGTCAGAAACATGAAGCCGGCCAGGCCTTAAAACCAGGTGTGATGACTTCCTGCATCACTTCCTGCTGATCAATAAGCTCACGTCAACATGGCGGCTTCGCTGCTCGAGTCACATGCAGTCATGATGGATTACAGGAAGCAGAGGAGGATGAAGGCGCTGCATCAGTAATCAGATTACCCAGATGGTGACGACAGCAGAGCAGACCAGAGTTCCCAGTTCACAGAGCGACTGGGAATCCTGGAGGAAACAGAAACACTTTGATGTTTCCTTCCTCCTTCAGATCCACCAGGAGCTCAGCTGGCAGCCACTCCAGGTGTGTATGTGTGTCTGTGTGTGTGACACACTTCCTGCAGCTGAAGCTGTTTTTGTTCTTTCAGCTCATTGTTTTTTACAGAATCATCAGAAAAATTCTGCACAGCTCAGTTTTCTTAGTTTGAATCTGCATCAACAAGATTTATGTCTTCCTGCTTAGCTCTTCCTCTCCCTCCTCTTCCTCTGCTGCTAACCTTCACGTTGAAGCTGAAGTTTCTCCAGGTGGGAGGAGAGAGGAGGAGCCTTCGGTCTGACGGTCATAAAGAAAAGCAAACTTCCTGCCAACCACCTGTTGCTGCTCCACCTGATGATGATGATGATGGTGATGAAGCATCAACAGCTCCACCTGCCCTCCTGCAGAAAATCTGAGCTAAAGTCACACAGGAAAACTGGTCGTCTGCACTGTAAAACCGGTTCTGAAGCAGATTAAATATTAACCAATAAAATCTATTATCAATAAATATCAACTCATTAACCGACAGGCAGAAATTTAAACGCCAGAAACCGAGAGAATTTAACCAGATTATTCATATTTCAGTCAAATTAAAGGATCTTTGTTTCTTTTTAACCTGGTTGACCAACCAGGTGAGCAGAAATCAACTTAATAATTAGTTATAATTTAAATGATTTATTTAAAAACAGCACATTTAAAACATTTATTGGAATTTAGCTCATTTAATTGCCTTTTTTAGTCATTAATCTGAAATAACTCTTAGAATCAGAGAAATCAGTGAACATTGTGGGACCAGTTTGACCTTCACACCTCAGCAACGAAACTTTAAAATCATGGTTGTCATTATAGTTGAGTAAACTTTTAATTCTTAAAGTTTTTGTTGATGTCCAACTGTCTGCATCTTGAGATTCCTGATCCAGTTAAAGGTTCTGGTTCTTCTTCATCAGAACTTTTTCTGATCATCTAATAAATAAATAAATAAATAAATAAATGATCCAATAATAACCGGGAGGAGGGGGGGGCAGGAGCCCCCATCTTTTTGGCCCCGGGCCCCTCGCGGTGTGATTGCGCCCCCTGTGATTCAAACTTCCAGTAAAACCAGTTCCGGTCCAGTCTGACACCTCTCACGCACACGCACGGCGGCGGACTTACGGATCTTGGCCACGCTGGCCACCAGCAGCCAGATGGCGATGACGTAGGGCGTCTGGACGTAGCTCCACTCCCATTGGACCACCCGGTACCCGCCGCCGTGGTGAGGATGCTCCGCCGCCGCCGGCTCCCCCGGCCCGCCGCCGCCGCCGGCTCCTCCGGCCGGCTCCGCAGATCGGGCCGAGGCGACGCCGGGAGCCCCGCGCTCCAGTGCGGGCTGCGGGAGGAGGAGCCGCGGCGGGGTGGAGGGAGAGGCGTGGGCCGGGCCCCGGAGCGGAGCGGCTGACCCGGACAGCTCGGCTCCGGCCGGGAGCAGCAGCAGCAGCAGACCGAGCAGCAGCATCTTCATCCCGGAGCTCAGGGCGCTGGCATCCCGCTGAGCTTTATATACACACCGAGCGGAGAGGAGCCGCGGAGGAAGACCGGCAGCCGGGTCCAAACATCCACACACACACACACACCTCCCTCCTCCTCCTACACACACACCCAGGGAGGAGGAAGAGGAGGCTGACCCGCCCACTCACCCTTAAAGACACCGAGCCGCTCCCCCAGCTGATCTGATCACCTCTGACGACTCATGTCAATACCCTAACTCTGACGTCATACGTCGGTCCGTTTGAGGATGACTCATGAGAAAAGAGCTGCCGGTTCGGACCCAGCTCTGGGTTCTGGTTCTGGTTCAAACACCGTGGGATGAAGAGGAGCAGGACCATAGGGCTCTTCACCCCAGCGCCACTCAGTGGGGGGCGTCTCAGTGCCTAACTGAAGCATAAAATATTCAAACTGAGGTCAGAGGTCATTTTAAATGACAGGAAATAAAAACATTTTTAAACAGTAAAATGTGTAACTTGGTTTGAATCAGTTTGATGGCTGCTTTGATCACACTGGATGGATGCTGTTGGATGGCTGGTTGGATGCTCCTCGGTCTGCAGCAGAAACCTGATGGTTTTCCTTCTGGCCGTGTTGCTCCGGAGCAAAGCAGGAATAACCAGTAGGAATAACCAGCAGGAATAACCAGTAGGAATAACCAGCAGGAATAACCAGTAGGAATAACCAGTAGGCTCTCCGCTCCTCTAATCGCTTCGCCTCGGATTCCCAAAAGCTGAGTTGAAGGTCAGGTGAGGTCAGAGGTCAGCAGATAAAAACCTGAAGCTGATTATGAACCCGCTGGGAGACGATCAGCAGATGAAAACTGTGATCCTGGCTGGAAATCAAATAAAGCAAATAAACTGAAGCTCAGAGAACCAGAACCACAAACATCCGGGTCCAGTTTCCTCTGAAGGCCTGGAGGCCAACCTGGACCAAGTTCACCTCCAAGCTGCAAAGTTACACAGAAACATGAACTAGACCAGTGGTTCCCAAAGTGTGGGGCGCGCCCCCTAGAGGAGGCGCAGTGCCATTGCACTGGAAGCAGTATGGATGAAAAAAAACAACCAGTTACACAAAAGTGTTTCACTGTAAAGATGTTTGTAGTTCGTTTTGTTGCAACCTGAAGTGTGAAATAAACTTCAGTGGAGTTTGAAAACAAAATGTGTTTAAAGGTTTATGTCTGGTTGAACCATGTGTGACCAGTTGATTGTTTTTTCTTTTTGGGGGGATTTTATTGTAATCTGTAGCGGGCCCAGAAAATCTTTGAGAACCACTGAACTAAAGGATTTGGACGGTTTAGTCAGAAGAGAAAAAACTAAGTGAAAATCATGTTGATCGTTTAATAACGTCAGTTTAAACTAAATATTCAGTTTGGAAAGCTAAACATTTAATTCCAAGCAAACTGTGTAGTTAGCAAGCTAAATATGAGGCACCTAGCTAAGTAGCTAACATGCTAAATATTTGGCTAAACACTTAATGTTAGTTTAATATTTAAACTAAATATTCAATTTGGAAAGCTTTTGGCCGTGTAACTTTACAGAACCACGGGTTCTGAGCTGTTCAGCTTTAGTCAAAGGAAGTTGAAACAAACAAACAGGAAGTACTGATGGACCCACTTCCTGTTCTGCTTCTGCAGCGGTTTTGGAGAGACTGAGTCGGATCCGAGAAGAACCGAAACCCAGAACCGGACCGACAGGTTCACTCGAGTTCTAACTGGAGGAACCCAGCTCAGGTTCTACAGGTGGAAGAACCAGAACCAGAACATCAGATTTATTTAAAATCTTTATCAACAGCAGAAAAACATTCAGCCTCACCTCAGCTGAAACGTCGTCATCAGCTGAGGAACACCTGGACATCACACCAGAACCCAGTGACATCACACCAGAACCCAGTGACATCACACCAGAACCCAGTGACATCACACCAACACACATGGTGGCAGGTGAGCAGTCGGACTGCTCGGTACCAGATTAACAAGAATGCTGTGGAGGTGAGAGGTCCAGAACCAGCAGCAGGCCCAGAACCTGAGCAGAACCTCGGCTAATTTACAGCAAACTGAAGCCTCTAGAAGCTGCAGGTGGTTCTGCGGTTCATCTCAAGCAGTTTGTTCTGATCCGAGTTCTTCTGGCCGTCCACCTGCAGGACTTTCTGGATCAGAACCAACGAGACAGCAGGTAAGTCCAGGTCTGGTGTGAAGAGCAAACAGATCAGTTCTGGTTCTGATTCTGATCCGCAGTCTGAGCTGCTGTTGCTGCGCTGAAGGTTCATTTGCAAACAGATGAGGAGATAAACGCTGGAGCAGCAGGAGGTCAGGAGGTCAGCGCAGGGTCAGACTCTGGCTCCCGTCTTGCTGGGCAGCAGACCCAGAGCCTGGACCGCCTCCAGGTCCAATCCGCCCTTCAGGGTCCTCCGCACTGCAGCACACAGAGAAAACGGGTCAGAACTCAGAAACATAACGTTTTCATCTCCATCACATTAATAATAAACTCAACAGGTCAGAGGTCATTTCAGCTGCTGGACTTCATGAATCCTCAGCTGGAGGAGAAACTCCTGCGGACCAGAACGCAACATCAGAACTGGGGAGAGGTTCTGCTGGCCGTTACTCCAACATGGCCTCCCACGGAGGCGCTGCAGCGTTTTGATGCGCCGACGCTAATCCGCTCAGCGGGGATTTAGTCAGGAAGTGAAAACAGGACTGAGGAGCCGGCCTGATACCGGCTGTTTGGGAAACAGAGCTGCTGTTTGGTTTCAAACAGAACCAGAACCGGACTGACCCAGAAGGTTCCAGCGCTTAGTTAGACATCCCATCGCTATGCTAACGAGCTTTACCGCACAGCATGTTGCTGTAGCACTTAGTATTAGTTTCAGCTAAATATAGCTTTAGCGTTAGCTCCAGCTAATGATAGAAAGGGAAGTGATTCTGTCGGGCCTCAGAAGAACCTCAGAGAACCCAGGAGCGTCTGGACTCACTGGACTTCCTGTTGAGTCGGGACCGTTTGCGGGACTTTGGGCTGGCGGTTCTGTTTGACGGGTTCTGGGTCACGGACTTCACCAGTCGATCCATGATGTCATCGTTGGCGTCATCCTGAGAGCCGGTCCCATCGTCCCTAGCAGCGGTCAGAGTGGATGGACTCGCCGAGCGGTTACCTAGGCAACAGAACCAGAACATTAACTGGTCCTGACCGGACTCTAACCAGACCCAGAACCAGACCAGGGTTCTGTGGTTCTTACTGCGGACGGCTCTGGAGCGGCGCAGGCCTGCAGGATGAACGGTCAGGCTGCTGCAGCTGCTGGTCAGCAGGCTCGTCATGGTTTCATGCTCCTCCTCCTGATCAGAGCCAGGATCAGTTGCCATGGAGACGGGCGAGATGCTGTCCTGAACAGGAACGCCCGAAAACTTTTCCGTCTGAGGGAAAAAAGACAAGATGAGGTCTGAAACATCGTCTGCCTGAAACGATCCGAGGTCATTCCCAGGAAGTTCAGACGGTTTTTATGGAAAATAAACATTAACTAGTGGAGAACTCTTCATTAAACTGTTTTCAGATCATAATATAAGAAGTAATTCTCAAAGATCAATAAACTTTAATTTCTAATCAACATGTTTGTCAAATCTTAGTGAGTTTTGAAATCTTTTCTTCTGCTGCATGTCTGCTTTCAGGTGTGCAGCAGCGCCCCCTGCTGTATCTCCACTGCAGGAACAGGAGGCTGATTCAGCTGCTGTGGATCAAACTGAGCAGAACCGCCTCCTGACCTCTGACCTCTGACCCCGGAGCATTACCTCGGTGATCAGCATGCCCCGGGTCTTGTTCCGCTCCCTCTTGATGGTACGTTTGCGTCTGATGGTGAGGACGCGCTCGCGGGTGGTGCGGTACTCCAGAGCGAACTCGCTGATGATGCGGCAGAAGCTGGTGACCTTCACGTCTCGGACAGAGAAGGACGGCTGACCCAGGAACAGCAAGAAGGAGTGGAACCTGCAGGGGACACGTCAGTCCACACCCGTCCACGCCGTCTCCAGGGACGGACGGGTCGGGGCTGAACTCCCTACCTGTTGATGACCCTCCTGTGGACGACCTTTAGGATCTTGACCCTCTGGGTGCAGTCTCGTAGGAACTCCGTCATCTTGTTCTTCAGCACCGCCTTGCTCTCATGCTTGGCCACCAGCTTCAGGTTCTCCCATGATGCCTTGCAGCGCCTCTCCAGCTGGACCAGATTCTCCGCCAGCAGGTCAAAGTCCACCTGAAGCAAAACAGAACACACGAGGACGAGCTGTGACATCATAACGAGCTGTGACATCATAACGAGCTGTGACATCATAACGAGCTGTGACATCATAACGAGCTGTGACATCGTAACGAGCTGTGACATCGTAACGAGCTGTGACGTGAATGGATGTGAACAGGTGAAGACAGGACAGCGGGACAGGTGAGGCGTACCTTGGCGGAGCGGGTGATGGCGGGGATCTCGGAGTAGACGTCAGAGGATTGTGGGTAGTTGTCCTCCAGCAGGCTGCAGGTGTGGTGCAGCAGCGAGTGGCGGTGGACGGTGTCCTTCACCTCCACCACCTTCTCCAGGTAACTCAGCTCAAAGCCTTTGGCCTGGAACAGAGAAGAGCCACACTGGTGAGACTGGGAGAAACTGGGAACAACTGGGATGTTTCTGGGATGTTTCTCACATTGGAGCTGTTGAGGAAGTTGCCGATGGCGAGCAGCGTGGCGAGGATCCTCCTGAACGTCTGATTGGACGCCAGCTGCTCCATGCCCAGCTTCAGGTCGAAAAGAGGCTCCGCGATCTCCTGCAGGGGGCGACAGCTGGTCAGCGGGCCGGCGCAACCGGAGGCGGAACCGGAGCCGTGCGCTCACCTTCTCCAGAACCTCATAGTTGAGCTTGAAGGCCCAGAGCTGCAGGCGGGGGTTCAGGGCGCTGATGGAGGCCAGGGTGAGCAGGAACTGCTCAGCGGTTCCCAGCGGCAGGTCGGGGTTCGCCAGCTGGGCCTCCTGGATCTTCTGCTTCTCCTCCTCGGTCGGGATCATCGTCAGGATCTTCTACTCACAACAGAGAGGCCGTGAGGTCCGGACCGGCCCAAACGGGTCAGAGGACCAGAGGACCAGAGGCCCGGTCCGGCAGCGCTGCGTACCTCCACCCCCTCCTTGCTGATGGCGTAGTCATCGAAGCTCAGGATGGCGTTCTTGATGACGTGGACGGCAGGAAGGACGGTCAGGCCGATGTTGATGGCGTTGCTCCGCTTTGGGTCCAGAACCAGAGACTTCTTGGGTTCTGGTCCCTTCTGCAAAGGACACGTTAAAGACACGATAGAGACACGTTAAAGACACGATAGAGACACGTTAGAGACACGATAGAGACATGTTAAAGACACGTTAAAGATACGATAGACACATTAAAGAAACGTTAGAGACACGATAGACACGTTAAAGACACATTCGAGACACATTAAAGACACGATAGAGACACATTAGAGACACGATAGAGACGTTAAAGACACGTTAGAGACACGATCGAGACACGATAGAGAGACGATAGCGACACGTTAAAGACACGTTAGAGACACGTTAAAGACACGTTAGAGACACGTTAAAGACACGTTAGAGACACGATAGAGACATGTTAAAGACACGTTAGAGACACGATAGAGACATGTTAAAGACACGTTAGAGACACGATAGAGACATGTTAAAGACACGTTAGAGACACGATAGAGACACGTTAGAGATACGATAGAGACACATTAAAGACACGTTAGAGACACGATAGACACATTAAAGACACGTTAAAGACACGTTAGAGACACGATAGACACATTAGAGACACATTAGAGACACGATAGAGACATGTTAAAGACACGTTAAAGACACGATAGAGACACGTTAGAGACACGTTAGAGACACGATAGAGACATGTTAAAGACACGTTAGAGACACGATAGAGACATGTTAAAGACACGTTAGAGACACGTTAGAGACACGATAGAGACATGTTAAAGACACGTTAAAGATACGATAGAGACGTTAAAGACACGTTAGAGACACGATCGAGACACGATAGAGAGACAATAGCGACACGTTAAAGACACGTTAGAGACACGTTAAAGACACGTTAGAGACACGATAGAGACATGTTAAAGACACGTTAGAGACACGATAGAGACATGTTAAAGACACGTTAGAGACACGATAGAGACATGTTAAAGACACGTTAGAGACACGATAGAGACACGTTAGAGATACGATAGAGACACATTAAAGACACGTTAGAGACACGATAGACACATTAAAGACACGTTAAAGACACGTTAGAGACACGATAGACACATTAGAGACACATTAGAGACACGATAGAGACATGTTAAAGACACGTTAAAGACACGATAGAGACACGTTAGAGACACGATAGAGACATGTTAAAGACACGTTAGAGACACGATAGAGACATGTTAAAGAAACGTTAGAGACACGATAGACACGTTAAAGACACATTCGAGACACGATAGAGACACGATAGAGACATGTTAAAGACACGTTAAAGACACGATAGAGACACGTTAGAGACACGATAGAGACATGTTAAAGACACGTTAGAGACACGTTAGAGACACGATAGAGACATGTTAAAGACACGTTAGAGACACGTTAGAGACACGATAGAGACATGTTAAAGAAACGTTAGAGACACGATAGACACGTTAAAGACACATTCGAGACACATTAAAGACATGTTAGAGACACGTTAGAGACACGATAGAGACGTTAAAGACACGTTAGAGACACGATCGAGACACGATAGAGAGACGATAGCGACACGTTAAAGACACGTTAGAGACACGATAGAGACGTTAAAGACACGTTAGAGACACGTTAAAGACACGTTAGAGACACGATAGAGACATGTTAAAGACACGTTAGAGACACGATAGAGACATGTTAAAGACACGTTAGAGACACGATAGAGACATGTTAAAGACACGTTAGAGACACGATAGAGACATGTTAAAGACACGTTAGAGACACGATAGAGACACGTTAGAGATACGATAGAGACACATTAAAGACACGTTAGAGACACGATAGACACATTAAAGACACGTTAAAGACACGTTAGAGACACGATAGACACATTAGAGACACGATAGAGACACGTTAGACACGATAGAGAAACGTTAAAGACATGTTAGAGACACGATAGAGACACGTTAAAGACATGTTAGAGACACGTTAGAGACACGTTAAAGACATGTTAGAGACACGTTAGAGACACGTTAGAGACACGTTAAAGACACATTAGAGACACGTTAGAGACACGTTAAAGACACATTAGAGACACGTTAGAGACACGTTAAAGACACATTAGAGACACGTTAAAGACACGTTAGAGACACGATAGAGACATGTTAAAGACACGTTAGAGACACGATAGAGACATGTTAAAGACACGTTAGAGACACGATAGAGACATGTTAAAGACACGTTAGAGACACGATAGAGACACGTTAGAGATACGATAGAGACACATTAAAGACACGTTAGAGACACGATAGACACATTAAAGACACGTTAAAGACACGTTAGAGACACGATAGACACATTAGAGACACGATAGAGACACGTTAGACACGATAGAGAAACGTTAAAGACATGTTAGAGACACGTTAGAGACACGTTAAAGACATGTTAGAGACACGTTAGAGACACGTTAAAGACATGTTAGAGACACGTTAGAGACACGTCAAAGACATGTTAGAGACACGTTAAAGACACGTTAAAGACACATTAAAGACACGATAGAGACACGTTAAAGACATGTTAGAGACACGTTAGAGACACGTTAAAGACACGATAGAGACATGTTAAAGACACGTTAGAGACACGATAGAGACATGTTAAAGACACGTTAAAGACACGTTAAAGACACGATAGAGACATGTTAAAGACACGTTAGAGACACGTTAAAGACACGTTAGAGACACGATAGAGACACATTAAAGACACGTTAGAGACACGATAGACACATTAAAGACATGTTAAAGACACGTTAGAGACACGATAGACACATTAGAGACACATTAGAGACACGATAGAGACACGTTAGACACGATAGAGAAACGTTAAAGACATGTTAGAGACACGATAGAGACACGTTAAAGACATGTTAAAGACACGTTAGAGACACGATAGAGACACGATAGACACATTAAAGACATGTTAAAGACACGTTAGAGACACGATAGAGACACGATAGACACATTAGAGACACATTAGAGACACGATAGAGACACGTTAGACACGATAGAGAAACGTTAGACACGATAGAGAAACGTTAAAGACATGTTAGAGACACGATAGAGACACGTTAAAGACATGTTAGAGACACGATAGAGACACGTTAAAGACATGTTAGAGACACGTTAGAGACACGTTAAAGACACGTTAGAGACACGTCAAAGACATGTTAGAGACACGTTAAAGACACGTTAAAGACACATTAAAGACACGATAGAGACACGTTAAAGACATGTTAGAGACACGTTAGAGACACGATAGAGACGCGTTAAAGACACGATAGAGACACGATAGAGACATGATAGAGAAACGTTAAAGACACGTTAGAGACATGTTAGAGACATGTTAGAGACATGTTGAGACAATTTGGAAACCGGACTGTTGTGTCCTGAGGTGGTCGCTACGCGCTATTGGGGAGTTAGCTGGTTACCTTGGCGACCGGCAGTTCCTTGGACTTGGACTCGAACAGCGTCTCCAGGCGCGCCGTGTCCACCTCCACCTTGTCCAGCGACGCCCACACCGTCCCGCGGCCGAAGCGACATTTCTGCTGGCTCTCCGCCTGCTTCAGCTCCTTCCAGAACAGTTTCACCGTCTTCTTCTTCGTCAGGCCCGAAGGCCCGCCGCTCGGAGGGGGCGGAGCCAGGGGGACGCCACCTGGAGGGGGAGGAGGTGGAGGAGGGGCACCCAGGAGGGCGGGCGGAGGAGGAGGCGGAGGAGGTGGCGGGGGAGCGGCACATCCTGGTGGAGGCGGCGGAGGAGGAGGGACGCCTGAGAAATGGGAGGAAGAGGAGGAGTTGGTGCCCATGTCCAGGACGTCGATGTCTTCGTCCTCCAGCAGGTCGGTGAAGTCCAGGTCTTTGATCTTCAGGTCGGCGCCGCTGGGCTGCAGCTGATCCCAGGCGTCAGCCGGACCCACAGAGTTCATGGAGTCCGGGCACCGCGCCGCAGGCTCCGCCCTCACGCCGCTCTGCTGCCGGACCAAACGGTTCTGATGGGAGACGGACACACGGTCAGCCTGCTTCCTCATACAGAACAGCGAAACAGCAATGCATCATGGGCAGTGATGTCAGCAAGGCGCTACTCTGATCGGATTTCATTTACGCGTTTCCATTTCAAATCCAGTGATCAGATTACAGTTACTGTTCCAAATCACTGTGAGTTACTATTTTCTAGTGTAATTAATTTTTTCCCTCTGTGCGTCTTGAGGAGCGACCGCCGATCATCTCCTCCCGGGTTCAGAACAGGAACCAGGGAGGAGATGAACATTTTGTTGCTGGAAAAACAGGAACTATTTAGAGTTTCTGTCATCAAGTCTGATTAATATAAGCGACTTTGGGCTTGTTTTTGAACTAGGGCTGTTGTAAACAAATATTTTAGTAATCGAGTAATCTATGGATTATTCTTACGATTAATTGAGTAATTGGATAAAAAATTATTAAATAAAATATTAGTAAATCTGGCATAACACCGATGTTACTATCGGGTATCAATATCAGTCCTAACAGTTACTTTTCTGTAGTTTATAAAACTAACCTGTAACAATAACAGCTCAATTTCTACGTTAACCAGAAGAAAAGTTATACAAAGATCTGAAATTATATTCAATTTAATAATAAAGAGTCTCACAGATATGCTTATAAAAATGTCTATGCTCCAGCTTTTAGTTTATGTATTTATCTCCAGTCACTTTAATAGATGAATTCTCGCCTTGCCCCATAACCTGACAAGCTTTGGGTTTGAGAAAACGGGAAATATCTCCTGGAGTTTGGGGCGGTGGGGGGCAGTTGAACGAACGAAGTAAGATGGGAGGAAATAGACCAGGGGACGAACGTGAGAATCGGGGCAGCAATACAGGATTTTTACGGCACCTTCGTCGTCACACTCAGAAACTCGTCTACAGCCATGAACCGCCACGACGCTCCGCCAGCCGTTTGTTCAGACCGGGATGATATGAAATTTATTGTGCGGTTCGTCCGTAGAGCTACACTTACACTGTAACCATCAGCTACTCAGCCGCCCGCCGTGTTCATCAGCTCACCTGTATTAATACCTGCAGCTCTTCCCGCCGTTCGCTTTGAACCAGCAGCTCCTGGAGGAGAAAGGCTGCCGTACTGCAGGCATGGCGCCAGTCATTTTAAGGATGCTTATTGGTCCCCAAAAACCATGAAAACCTGAACGTTATCACCACTCCATAAAATCCTCACGGGCCGAACTTGAACATTGGACGTTATGCCGCTAACACTTAGCTTTGGTCAGCAACTCAGAGGAGGAAGTCAGAACTCCGCGCAACGCAAATAATGTCCCGGCCGGAACACGGCGCGCTAAATAATTAAACATTAATTAACGAAGCTTCGAGGCAGGTAAATTTTCCTTGAGGAATTTTAATAATCGAGGAACTGGAATCATTGGAGGAATCGCTTCAGCTCTATTTTGAAGGTGAAGCTGCTCATCTGGAAATAAGCAGAGGCACATTAAACTCCAGATGTTGACCCACATCCACATAGTTTCAGTCGGACTCTCCCTGTCCATCATTTCCCAGATGATCTGACCAAATGTGTCTTTGTTCATGTTTAAAATCTTATTTAGAGGTTTCTAAATAGTTTGCTAACTGTTTTAGCACTAGCTAATGGTGTTTACTGTAGCTAATTATGCTAGTTCTTGCTAATGGTGTTCTTGCTCCTGAAAGTGTTTGAGGTTTTTTTTGCATCACAGAAACAACTTTTATGTCAACAGGAATATTGAGGCAGATTTAGGCCGCCATGTTGAGCCAGTCATGGATCCGTTTTGAGAACTGATTAGCAGTTAAACTGACCCAGACTGGCTGGTTGGTTCTGACCCAACCTGCTTGCTGTCGGTACCTTCTATCTGACCCAGTACCGGTACCTTCTGCTCCTCGGCCAGCCGGGCCCTGGCCGCCTGCGCCGAGCCCTTCAGGCATTCCAACTCCGCCCTCTGGGGGGCGCTGCTCTCTGCGCCGGACTCCACCGACTGTGAGCTGAAGTTGGACAGTCGCTTTGAAACACGGCCACAAAGATCTTCACCTGGAGGAGAGCAAACAGAGGCATCACTTTGCTGCAGATTTCTGAACCTCGGCTGCTGGAAAGAGAAGATGGTCGATGAAAACTTGATTTCACTCAGGCTCTCTTTACCGACTAAAACCTGGATCTGCTGCAGCCCAGAAACCTGCGCATGCTCACCAGGTGCGAAGCTGCCTTCTTCTTCCTTAACGGAGCCAGACGCAGCATCAGTCGGGCTCGAGGGCACTGCGGCAGAGGAGTTGGAATACATCATGTCCAGAACCAACATGGTGACATCAGACAGGGTGCTGCACTGCCGCTGCACAGGAACCGCTGCAAACATGATGAACAGCACCAACATCCATCAGCTGGTCTCCATGACCCAGAGAGCTTCACCCCCCCCCACACACACCGGTGTGTCCACTTGAAGGGACAGTACCGACCGTCTGAAGCCGAGTTCTGGTCAGAATCAAAACCGTTTATTAGCTTCTTCCCCACATTTCAAAAGGTTCTGACCAGCAATGGGCACCGCTAACTAACATGCTAGCTGCGCTAACAATAATGTGCTGATCATAAACATTAGTTTACTAACATCAACAGCAGAAGCTAATGCTAAAGTGCTAACTTTAACCATGTTGCTACCCACCATAAGTCAATGTGTTATATTGACTTATGGTGCCCTCCAAAGGCTAAACCTGACATTACACTCCTTCCTGTGCGGCTGCGCTTCAGGAAAGGATTCTTTGTGCCGGACGTTTGTGGTTTCAGTTCAACGGTTGTTGAGTTTTGCTAACTCTGTAGATGATTAGCGTAGTTGACCACGGTAAAGTCAGAAAGCTCACATGACATATTTAGATTTTATGCTGTTTGATACAAACATCAAACTTTATTCAACTGAAGTTTACAAAACAGCCAGCTAGATTAGCCTTTCAGAATTCATCTGGAAAAACTCATTTCGCAGAAGCTAAGTTAGCTAAAGGTTCTCAATGTGACCAAGCATCACGTCATCAGCATAGAAATGATGAGGATTCTAGATGTGGGTCTGCGGCAGGCTGCAGGGCATTGTGGGTACTGTAGTTTCTTACCTGGATCATTCTGCGAGTCTGAGGGTCCGTTTGTCTCCAAGCTGCTGGATGTCGAGGCTGAAGAAACAGAATTAATCTAGATTACTACCAACATTCAGACATATCCGTCTGCAGGTCAGGAGCTGAACACGGCAGCTTCAGAACCGGGTCAGGCTTTTTTTTTTTTTACCCCTCCAGGGGGTCTTTTGTGGGCTCTAGTGCCCCTTATATGACAGCAGGCCGACAGGAAACAGGGAAGGAGAGGGGGGAAGACATGCGGTAAATGTCGTCTGGTCCGGGAGTCGAACCCGCGACGGCCGCGTCGAGGACTCAAGGCCTCCAAATACGGGTCACACTAACCGCTACGCCACCACGGCACGCCCGGAACCGGGTCAGACTTACCGGGTCGCTCAGGCACCACGCCGGCGCTGGGCTCAGGGCATGGACTTATGACATCATCACACAGCTGGGGAATGCTCAGGAGTTTACTTCTCCTCTTCTTGTCCCAGTTAGTGGCTGCCAGGCTGCGCAGGAAGGCACCTCTGTGAGAGAAGGAGACCAGGTGAGACCAGGTGAGACCAGGTGGGACCAGGTGGGACTAGGTGGGACCAGGTGGGACCAGGTGATACCAGGTGGGACTAGGTGAGACCAGGTGGGACTAGGTGGGACCAGGTGGGACCAGGTGATACCAGGTGGGACTAGGTGAGACCAGGTGATACCAGGTGGGACTAGGTGAGACCAGGTGGGACCAGGTGATACCAGGTGGGACTAGGTGGGACCAGGTGGGACCAGGTGAGACTAGGTGGGACTAGGTGGGACCAGGTGAGACGAGGTGGGACTAGGTGAGACTAGGTGAGACGAGGTGGGTAGTGATGTGTCGGTCGCGAACGATCCGGCTCTAAGAGCCGGCTCTTTGAAGTGAACGATTGGAACCGGCTCCACAATGGGAGCCGTTTTAGGATCCTATTTGGGAGCCGGTTTTTTTCTACAGTATATCGCTGTCTCTCCGCCTCCCTGTCGTTGTGCTTGTGCTCTGCAAGTGCCAGAGCCGATAGTTTTTCCCCACATCGTTTTATTTTGTCCTGCGGTGCCTCGCTGTCTCTCCCCCCCTTCTCCCTCTCCTGCGCGTTTTGCTCTTCTGCCAGTGCTACAGCAGAGAGTTTTTTTCCCTCGGTCGGTCCACTGCCCTCATGTCAAGCGTGTGCTCCACACATCTGACCAATCACACATAGTTTCAATTAATAATGTGGCGGGAAAACACTGAAAAAAAAGTTTATCTCCACTTTTTTTGTGGAAACGGCAGGCAACTGGCCAAGCTGTATAGCGTTCGTCAGCAGGTGTTTATGTACAGACACTCACTCAGCGTCAAGAAGCACAGAAAGAAGGGGAGTCAGTGTGAGAACTGAATAGGTGAAAATAAATGAGTGACAGAAAACGGAGCAAGATTTGGACTCATTTTAATGCTGCATCAAGCTCCAGGGCAGAGTGCAGACTGTGCAAAGTCAGCATTTCCTATCTGCAGGCTCGACAAACAACCTGCACATGCAGACATCACACGCATCGGTATTGCTATAGCATTGTTATGTGGCATTTTTACTCATCATAAGTGCTTAACAATGTCAATAATGAAACAAAATATTATAAAATTAGGTTTAAGCTATTAATTAATTAATTATGTCAAAAATATATATGGGGAGCCGAAAGAGCCGGCTCTCCACAGTAAGAAGAGCCATTAGAGCCGCATCTCGAAAAGGAGCCGGAAATCCCATCACTACAGGTGAGACCAGGTGAGACTCAAACCAACAGTCTGGATCTAATCAGATTTTTTATGTTTTGATCGGTTTTCTGAACTGAACTGAAGGATCTGTGATTCTCCAGTTTCAGATCTCCAGAACCAACACCGGTCCAGTCAATCCAGAACTCCTCTCAGCTGATCAGGATTCACCTGGTCGGCTAACGGAGGAGCTGCTAGTGAGTTTCAGCCAGGTGGATGAGGGCCTTCGTCAGAGTCATCCTCCAGAACCATCTGGACAAACATCAGAAACAGGAAGGAAGCAACCCTTATGATGGTTGTTATGGCGATAACCTCTGAGGCTGTGGCGGCCCGCAGCATCACTCATCCCAATCAAACCCAGCCTCCAGCGAACGGCTGCAGGGTGGAAACAGAACCGTCAGGTCCAGTTCCTCCAGAACCGATCAGAACCGAGCCTACTCTGCTCTCTGATCAGCTGATCTGCTGGGCCGGATCACATGACCTCATGAAGGCCCTCGGATCAAACGCCTTGAGCTGCTGGAGGTCAAAGGTCACGCTGTTGGTTTGAGTCCAGAACATGACAGCAAATCAGATTGGACCTTCACTACAGAACCAGAATCAACCCGACACTGACTCCAGAACCAACCCACCACCACCATCACTCTGATTGGCAGTCAGGCTGGACCCAGACATTCCTGACCTGGTTCTGTTAGTCAGCCTGACCGTCAGCATCTCATTATATGCGATGAGGTTCTGTTGGATCCAGCTGATCCGATTGGGCAGCTGAACAGAACCCAGAACCTTTCCTCCAGCTGAACGTTTGGACCGGGCCAGCACTCTGCAGCGGCGGTTCTGAATGTGGCTCCAGTCCGGTTCTGGTCCAGTTTAGGAGTTTCTATGGTCCTGATTGGAACCACAGAGACAGCAGAGCTGGACCAGAACCAGAACAGAACCAGAAGAGGAGAGGAGGGCAACTTTTACACTGATCACACACACCCTCACACACACTCTCACACACACACTCTCACACACACACACACCCTCACACACACTCTCACACACACACCCTCACACACTCTCACACACACACTCTCACACACACACACACCCTCACACTCTCACACACACCCTCACACACACACACACACTCTCACACACACACTCTCACACACCCTCACACACACACACACCCTCACACACACCCTCACACACACACACACACACACACACACACCCTCACACACACCCTCTCACCCACACACACACACTCACACACTCTCACACACACACTCTCACACACCCTCACACACACACTCTCACACACACCCTCACACACACACACACCCTCACACACACCCTCACACACACACACCCTCTCACCCACACACACACCCTCACACACACACCCACCGAATGCTTTGGTCCGATTTCTAGCTCACCAGAAACGAGATAAACTAACTGATAACTAATCAGATATAAGAGATTAAATCAATAATCAATAAAAAGTTCCAGATCATTCACTCATAGTGAAACGTTTTTCTGATGGCAGAGGAGCCACAACTTTTTATCAATATTAATTATTGATTTAATCTCCTAAATCTGATTATTAGTTTTTATTTCATTTCTGTAGAAACTAAACCAAACAGACTTTGTGTTTTTACAGTGTCAGAGAAAGTGATCCGCTTCCTGTGAACCCAAATGTCACCAGAACCAGAACCACACCGTGCAAGGCCCAACAGAACCGCAGGCCTCCCTGCAGCTCCCAGCATGCAGTGGGGCTGCGGCGGTACTTACTGGAACTTCTTCAGAACTGGCTTGTTCAGATTCACATCAATGTCCTCTGGGCTGCAGAGACACGACACACACACGTCACACAGCCAGACCCGACCCGACAGAACCGGCTCAGCTGCATGACAAACTCCTCACAGACCCACAGAACCCAGACAAGAGAAACCGGACCTGGAGGTTCTGCCCCCACCGGATCAGAACTCAATCACAGAAAAAACAAAGATGGAGGAAGAACAGGATGAGACAGAACCGCAGGGTGGATTAGTCGGGTCCAAAAGATTCGAAACGTTTCTGACTCCGGAGTTAATGTGGAAACACCTGAACTGGACCTGAAACCGGCGGGTCTATGCAGCTGAGCGCCACGAGGAAGAGGAGGAGGATGAAGAATACTCACCAGAAGACTTCCTGCTCAGCCTCCAGTGAGCTGGAGGAACGAGGGAGCGGACGCACAGAACGGAGGAGAGGAAGAGGAGAAAGAGGAGGAGAAACCATTAAAACACTGACAGAGAGAGAGAGGGGCGAGAGACGCTGCTGCAGGAAGCCCTGTGATTGGCTGAACTGATGCTGGGGGCGGAGCCAAGTTCCTGTCAAACGTTTAATCCATCTAAAAAACTGAAACTATTTTATACCAAGACATTATAATAATCTACAATAATAATGTAAAAAATAAATTCATTCAGTTTTATGGAGGACGATTAGTGCCAGAACTCTGATCACAAAAATGAAAAAAATCACTTAAATCTGATACGTTCCTCCTGAAAGATGGCTCTACGTCTTTACAACTCGAATCATCGCTGAAGCTGTTTGCTCCCAAATGTCTCTGATCAGAGAAAAAACTGTTTAAATTCAAAGAAAAAGTCAGAATTATTATTGTTATTATTGGTGATTGGCCCCATTTACAGAAATACTTAAAAAGATCCAAAACAATTAAAGAACAATATTTAACTTGAAATACCCAACAATGGTAATCTAAAAATAATAAGGAAATTATTCATCAACATTTTGTTAAGTTAAGAAAACCTCAACATTTCTCAACATCTTGAAAATATCTAGAAAAAATACAAAAAGAACCAAAAAAAATTAGAACATCCTCCAGAAAACAACCTGAAGCGTTACAACAAAACAAACTGCAACACAAAGGAGCCAACGAGAAGAAAGGAGGGAAAATATCCTCCAGGCATTGGTGGACACCGCTAGCTACGCAGCTAGCTACGCTAATGCTGAATAACTAACCTGAAACATCAGCTTCGCTAATGCTAAAGCGCTACATACTCGATACCTACCATGTGGACGTGAGGATCGCTCAAAACACTAGCATGATCAAAGCCTGACAGTTTGTTCATGCTAGTGTTTTATTTATTTAGTGTTTGTTTCAACTTCAAAACATTTTATTCTACCAAACATTTACAAAACACACATCAAATTAGCGCTCTAGGATTTTTCTGTAAAAATTCATTTAGGTGAAGCTGAGTGTGCTAAATGTTTTCAAAGTTATCAAAATGCTAAAGCGCTAAGCTAATTAGCTCAGATATCAGCAGAACAGAATGCCCACCACTGCCTATAGAAAAAAATTTAAAAATAAGATAAACAAATAGTTCCAGAAAATAAATAATCTAGAATCAAGAAATCCAGATAAACAGTGAGCATGAAGTCAATTTTAAGTTTACAGAGGATCCCAGAAAATCTTTAAGAAATTAACCAGACATGCAATTTGTCCAATGTTGTCCTGAAACATTCCAAAAATATTTTCCTAGAATTAAAAACTTCCCAGAAAACTTCAGGACAAAATCTAAAACCAAAGATTTAGAGAAAGAAGAGGACAGTTTCAGACACTCTCTGGGAAAAAAAGCTGAAAATAGGCGAGAACAAGAGCAGTCAACAGAACCAATACAGAACCATTAACAGAACCAAACAACAGAAAAATCCGGATCAACAGAACCGATCCAAAGAAAAATCCAAGAATCAAAAACTCCCAAATTTATCCAGGATTATTCCAGAGAGGACAAAGAGCTGGTCTAAAAGAAGATTTCTCTAAATAATTTCAGACAGAGAAACTCCCTGATGTCAGGCAGAACGTCTCCAGTCTGGTTGAACTGGGAGGACTCCAGTCCCACCAGTTCCAGAAACCAGTCAGGACTTAAACATGATGGAAAAACGTCGGTTTACTCACTTCTGACGAGGTTTGGACTCTGGTCTGACCAGCTGATCTGAGTCCTGCTGGGACGGATCCGGAGGCGAGAGGTCCGATGGAGACGAGCTGCAGGACAAACACACACCCATACACCCACACACACACACACACACACACACACACACAGAGAGAGAGAGAGACTGAGCCAAGCACATGAAGAGATGATGAAGAGTTTGCATTCTAGACTTGGTTACTGCCAGATCTGCTGCAGCGGTCTGGTTCTGTTTTTCTGCTGTTTCCAGATTAAAACCTGATTTTAACTAAATAAAACCTGAACAGAACCTCTCAGGACCCGACCCAGTCCAGATAAAACGCTCTAAACCTCGTCTGATCCCAGAATAGAATAGAATAAAATTACTTTATTCATCCCAGCAGGGAAATTATTTCGCAGTTACAGCAGCATAGAGACAAAGACACACAACAACCACCACTGAGTAGCAATGTAGACAAAATAAAATAAGAATAAAATATGACATGCTTTCAATATAAAAGCAGCTTAGAGCAGTCCTTGCAAAGATTCAAAAAGTGCAGATACAGTATTTATATGTAAATATATGTACAGCAAGTGTGCCACAGTGCAGTTGCGCAAAATCGGACTGATTAGTGCAGAACAATGATTTAGCTTTTATTGTACAGTGAGATGGCATGTGGCAGAAAGGATTTCCTGTATCTGTCCCTACGACAGCGGAGCTGGAGCAGCCTATGTGAGAAGGTGCTCCTAAAGCCCTGTGTGTTATTCTCCCTCCAGCGCCCCCTGCAGGACCAACTTCTCGCTTTTTACTGAGCTGCAATGTCCTGATCAGCTTGCAGGGGTCGCTGCAGGTCCTGCTGACAGGAGGTAGGTCAAAGGTCAGTCAGGAGGTACAGACCTGCAGCCGGGCAGAGGCTCCTCAGAGATGGAGCTGGTTTTGGAGAAGAGGCGGGACTTCCTGCCCAGACCCAGAGCCGACATGTGGTGGCTGAGAAAAGAGCGACTCCTGGTGGCCGATGGGCGCAACCGCAGCGAGACAGAGGAGAGGAAGGGAAAGATGGCGGATTAGAGGAGACAGAGGACAGAGACCAACAGGAGGACACCCAGAGGACAGAGACAGAGGACAGGTCTGCAGGCGAGACATCTGGTAACTTCCTGTCCACCTATCAGGAACATGATGATGGACCGGGCCAAGAGGAACCAGAACTATAGTAACTATAGCTATTATAGTTTACTAAAACTAACAAAATAAAAACTGAAATTGAAAAAGCAATTTCATCAACTGAAATAATATCAGTAATAATTGGGGAAAAACTAACTAACTGGAACTGTAGCAAGCATTTCTAAAACAAACTAGAGCGTGCTCTAGATGCAGCATCCGCCATTTTAGTGTTTATGAATCTTTTTTTAGCCTTTCGATGAGCCGTGGAACTGACTTCTTCCCACACAAGCAGTTTACGTCAGCTGTCAGCCAATTACGGCGCTGCGTTACGGCTACGCCGGTCCACCGAGCGGCGACAGAAAACGCAGAACAAACTTTTAGAAAATGATTTCTGTAGATTCGTTACATAATCTATGTAAACATAATCACAACACAATATTTGACCTTTTTAAATCCTGTAAAGTATAAAAAAATCAAAACTACAACTAAAACCAGCAACTCCAGCATGTCCAGCATGAGGACGGACCGGTTCCTGCTCAGAACCTGAGGACCCGGTGCTGGACCCAGAGACAGGCTGAGGACCGAAGATTCTGAAGGCTTAGACTCGGACCCGAGTGCAACCCAGTAGTGAGTTGCCGTGGCAACGGTGCAGATCTGAACTGGTGTCTGATACCAAACATGGAGGACAAACATTTCTGCTTGCTGGAGTCACCCGTCTCCAAACTGGGACAGAACCAGAACATGGTCCAAAACAGCTGGACAGAGACAACCCAACAGCACCAGCTGCCGGTCTGTGGACTTACGGGCTGGACGGCGTCTTGGTCCCCAGCTCGGTGGACCCATCGCCGCCGGGTCCAGCGGGGGGGGGCAGCGGCGAGCCCCGAGGGGACCCGGAGGGGCTGGAGGCGGAGCTTCCGGGTTCAGAGGACAGCGGCGACGAAGTGGTGCTGTCCAGCGTGGGCGAGGATATGGTGGAGGACGGGGAGAGGACAGGCGTGGAGGGGGTGGGGGACAGCAGGTCCGGCAGGTTCTGACTGGAGCGCCGGCTCTTCCTGCCCTCCTGGTCGCCGGCGGCCATCTTTCTCCTCTCCTTTCTGAGGAGGGGTGCGGAGTGATCCACGTCTCCGTCCTCGTGCCGCAGAGCCGCCTGGAGGACAGGAGACACGTGAGGACAGCAGGCGGCGCCGAGTCAGCGGACAGGAAGCGGAGCGGGAACATGACCTCGGCGACAGTACCTCATAGGTGGAGAACTGGGCCTTGAGGTCCGGCTCCGCCCGCTTGCTGCTCAGGTGTTTCCGGACCACGGCCTCCATGCCCAGACGCTCCAGGCAGTCCGTCACGTCGTAGAACGAGTCCTGGTCCGGCAGCGCTGCCAGAATCTGGACCGGAACCACAAAGGGAATGAGCCAACGGAGGCTGGTTCTGGTTCTGCTCTCTGATGGTTCTGGTTCTGGTTTCTGACAGGTCAGGTACTGGTTCTGGTCTCTCACAGGTCTGGTCCAGGTCTGGTCGGTTCTGGTTCTGGCCGGGTCTGGTTCTGATTCTAGATCTAGTCTGGTTCTGGTCTCTGTCAGGTCTGGTCCTGGTCAGGTTGGTACCTTGTTGATGAGCGTCATGGTGAAGACCAGCAGCTCTGTGTCGGCGCCGTTCTTCTCCTCCAGAACGTCCATCAGGTTCGTCCAAGGCTTCACACCTAAAGCACACACAGTGGTAACCATAGCAACAGCCCTCATCAGCACACCTGGGAGCGAGTCTGGGCCTCATCCACCTATTAGGTTGGAGCCCTGTGTGTGTGTGTGTGTGTGTGTGTGTACCTCTCTTTGCGTCCACCGTTGTCACGGCGCCGATCAGCAGAGGACTGTTGGACTCGGCGTACTCCACAAACACGATGAGGAGCTTCAGAGCCGTTTTCACCAGCAGGTGAGACTGGAAACAGAAGGAGCAGAGTCACTGTCTGACCAGCAGGGGGCGCCACCACACTTTTGATCAGGCGTCTCAGGTTGATTTTGGGTTCTGACTCACCACACTTCCTGTCAGCGTGTAGAGCCACTGCAGCGTCTCTGGGTGGTGGATCACGCCGTTCATCCCGTCCACAAACAGCATGATCTGGCTGAGAGCTGGATGGCGGGGGACGGAGGGACAGACAGGAAGACAGATGAGTCTCCACAGTCCCAGCCTCTAGGCTATAATCTGAGGCTGCGCTCTGCGGCTTTTCTGGACGTGTGAAGAGCAAAGTTTCCGTCCTGTGGGACGAGGACGCCTGTCTGACTGAGACTAAAACAGCGATCCGTTTGGATCAGCACCAAACACAACAGCAGAGACGTATGGAAGAGCTTCCATCTTTGAAACACGCCTGGGAGACACATTGATAAATTAATGAACTAATTAATCTGCTTTTTCCCACCAATGTGCTTCTTTGGTTTCTGTAGTTCAGAGTGATGTCATCACGCCCAGGGCTGCCATCTTGTTTAACAAGCATGTTTTACAGCTTCTGGTTATTTGGACATTGATTTATTTATTCTTTAAATCACAAGAGTAAAGTTGAAATGTAAGGAAAATTAATTAGTGATTGAATGAGTTTTAATGAGAACATAAAACAGTTACATTAAAATGAGGAATGCTGTGTGGAGTTACTTTGTCTCAGTTTTACAGATAAGAACATTTTTCATCTTTTGACTCATCAGGTTATCAGCAGCAGCAACGTTGAAACAAAAGCATCTGTTATGAAGCAAGAATCATACTGAGCTTCTCGCTACTCTACAAGTTTTTTTTGTAATTTTCAAGTGTTTTTCTTGTAATTAAAGAAAACTTCTCATAGTCTGGATGTAATACTTCAGACAACTCACAGGATGGGCTTTTTAGAAAGTATTTTTTAGAAGAGAAAACAAGAATTAAAATCAATTAAACCTGTAAATCGGATTTGGTATGAAAAAAGTTAGTATTTTTAGCCAGGAGTCGGAGCCACGTGTCAGGGGGCGGGGTCACGTCTCAGGGGGCGGGGCCTTACCTCTCAGGATGTAGTTCTGGTAGTTGTGGTCGGCTTCGGCTCCAACCTTGATGAAACACGCCAAGCCTTCAGATGCTACAAACTCTGGGACCAGATCCTTATCGTCCTGGAGACACAGACCATCTTCATCATCATCATCATGTCAAGACGGTTTTCCCTGAGTTCATTCTGGAAGGCAGCAGTTCCAGGATGACCTCTGACCTCCACCAGACTAGCCATTGCACCGCTCTGCAGATCGTCTCCTGCAGCTGCTGAGCTCCTCGTCCAGCAGGTGGAGCTGTTCAGGTGGAGGAGCAGCAGAAGGAGAATGCTCCAAAATGTAGCTGAGCAGCTCCCGGCTGAGTGCGCCCCCTACCAGCTGCAGGAGGAGCTGCAGCAGAGGACCAGCAGCGCTGCATGCTGGGAAATGCAGAATGGACTGCAGGAAGTCGGGTCGTGGCTCAGGTGAGTCTGCAGGCGGTTACCTGGAAGAGCTGCTTGAGGGAGAACAGACAGCGCCTCAGCTCTGGGCCTTTGGAGTTGTACAACCTCTCTGGAAACCAAGAAGAGACAGGAAGTGATGTCACAGCCAGGTGGTCGATTCAGGTCAAATTCAGTGACCGATATGGACCGCCCCAACATCAGCAACCAATCAGGACGGAGGAGGAGCTATGAGCTCCGCCCACTGCTGCAAACTACCTGCAGAACTTCCTGTTTCAGTCCCGGTGTTCATGGCTACTATTTTGTGTTGTTTTAACCAAAAAACAATTTTTCAGATTAACCATTTTGTAAATTTACAGCAGCGTGATAAAATATAGCGAAGGTAATTGTATAATATTATTCACAGTTCCATTACAAAAAAATAAAATGCTTTTTCTTTTTTTTTTACAAACCAATAATTTACCAAAAAGGAATGGGCTGAAGCCAAGGCTTGTGTGTGACAGTATGTTTATGTGCATTTTATTTTAGTTGTATTTATTTATCGACTGTTTTGCTGCTGGATATGAAAGTTTCCCTCTTCAGGATGAATAAAGTATCTAAAATATGTAATTTGATATTTGAGGAGGACAAACAGCTGGCAGCTCCTTCAAACCGTCCATCCATCCATCCATCCATCTTCTTCCGCTTATCCGAGGTCGGGTCGCGGGGGTAGCAGCTTCAGAAGGGAGGCCCAGACTTCCCTCTCCCCGGCCACTTCTTCTAGCTCCTCCGGGGGAATCCCGAGGCGTTCCCAGGCCAGCCGAGAGACATAGTCCCTCCAGCGTGTCCTGGGTCTTCCCCGGGGCCTCCTCCCGGTGGGACGTGCCCGGAACACCTCACCAGGGAGGCGTCCAGGAGGCATCCTGACCAGATGCCTGAGCCTCAACTGGCTCCTCTCGATGTGAAGGAGCAGCGGCTCTACTCTGAGTCCCTCCCGGATGACTGAGCTTCTCACCCTATCTCTAAGGGAGAGCCCAGACACCCTACGGAGAAAACCCATTCCGGCCGCTTGTATCCGCGATCTCGTTCTTTCGGTCATGACCCAAAGCTCATGACCATAGATGAGGGTGGGAACGTAGATCGACCGGTAAATGGAGAGCTTCGCTTTTTGGCTCAGCTCTCTCTTCACCACGACGGACCGGTACAACGCCCACTTGACAGCAGATGCTGCGCCAATCCGCCTGTCGATCTCCCGCTCCCTTCTTCCCTCATTCGTGAACAAGATCCCGAGATACTTAAACTCCTCCACTTGGGGCAGGACACCCCCCTGACCCGGAGAAGGCACTCTACCCTTCAAACCGTTTCAATTTATTTGGTTTTAAAATCAGAACGAGTCTCTGAGTCGGTCTGGGTCAAACAGCTGCTGCAGACGCACAGGACCGGTTTGATCCGGTCCGGTCCGTGTGCAGAACTAGCACAGGTTCTGCTGCCGTCCCGGTTCGCCGGTTCTGGTTGTTGTGAAACAGAAGTTGGTTCCTGAGAAGCTGCGGAGCAGGAGTCAGCATGATGAAGACGAGGATGATGAAACTGCAGCAACAGGCGCCGACATGCAGAGAAGTTCTGATGGGAAGCCGAGTCCAAACGCTGCCGAGAAGCAGGAGGAGTTGCCCAGATTTATCGGATATTCTGCGTCTCTTTCTGGCTCTGAACCAGAGTCCGGATGAGTCTGGATCTGTTTGGGTCAGAACCAGCAAACCGGGCCATCAGCTTCCTTCATCTCTCTAAACAAAGACGCCGCTGGAACCAGAATGCAGCTCCACAATCGGGCCAGCAAACAACTCAACCTGACCCGGCTCAGCAAGAACCCCGACTAGAACCGAACAGAACCAACCAGAACAGATCAGAGCAGAGGAAACCGGGCCGGTTCTGGTTCTGTAGCTCTAACTGGTTTTTCTGCCTCATTCCTGAATCCTGCAGGGAACCAGGTGGTCGAGACGGGTCGCACCCAGAACCGGTCCTGAACTGTGATCCGATCCAGACATAGCAGAACTCCAGCTGCTCATCCACAACCAAAAAAAGAACAAGCTGCAGTTTCCTTTCCTCCACTGACATCACTTCCTGCGTGCCGACGGTGGCTCGTGCTGACTGGCAGCTGTTTCCCACCATCAGCTGAGGAAGACGAGGATGATGAAGAGCAGCTGAGTGAAGGACTCTGAAGGTCAGAGGACCCGTCTGACCAGAACCAGAACCAGAACCACAAAAACATATTTCATGTTCAAACTGAGAACATGAAATATTTACTTTGTAATTTTTTTGTAATATTGCCTTATCTGGACCAGAACCGAACAGAACCTCCGAACCTCTGCAGGTCCAGTGCTGCAGCATGCAGATATTCATCAGGATTATTATCTGCAGCTGATCCGGATCCGACCTGCAGAACAGAACCTACATCCTGATGAAGGTTCCTGTTTATCCTCAACAGGAAAAAGTGAGGCTGATAAACCCACTCAGGCATTTCCTGTCTGAGTCAAGCAGCACGAATTCACCCGGAGGAACCGGGCCACAGCTACTGGTTCTTGTACCGGAGTTCTGGCTGAGAGGGCCACCAAGGAAGAGGTGTTTAACCTTTGACCCCTCTCTGGGAGTGAACCTGGTCTGAACTGAGCCAGAGTCTGGTTTCGTACAGACAGAACCGTCCTCCATGTCTCTCTGGTCGGAACGTTGATGTGGTCCAACAGAACCGACTCTGGTTCTGAATCCGTCTCGGCAGCAGAACTGGCTCCAGATGTTCTCTGCAGCTGGTTTCCAGTCGGAGCAGAGATCAGCGAGGCGATCCTCAAGGCGGTGTCCTCGGCCCACTGCCGTTCAGCTCCACACTGCCCCTGGTGGAGACCATAAGGTGCTACATTTTAGCCATTAGGGCGGCGCCCCTGGGCGTTGCCCCGTTGCCCCGTGCTGCATGTTTCAGATGCCTCCCTGCTTCAGCAAACCGGTCTCCAGCTGACGGCCGATCAGCCGATAATCAATCGTCTGGATCTCCGGCAGAAAAACGAGGAAAACAAGCCGAGCAGGAAGAGAAGCAGCAGAGGAAGCAGCGCGTCTGCGCTTTGTTTCAGGACGGATTCAGACGGATCGAGATCCAAAGTGTTGTTCTGGTCCGCCGCTCCATCCATACCAGAATAGAAACAGAATATCAATGTTAGAGCTGGGAGTTTAGCTCAATTTATTAATTACATCAATCTTAACGTTTTTTTTTTTTTTTTACAGAAATCCCAAACAGGAACCTTTGTATTCACTTGTTTCTGGAGCGCCCATAAATCTGACGCACAACATCCACCGTCTGATGGAGCTCTGCACGTTTTCAGAGACCGGAAACCGGCCCGGATTCTGGACAGGATCTGGATTCAAAACTCATTCAGGACATGGTGTTGTCATGGTAACGCAAGGCTGTCGACTCATTGTTTTTGGGAACCCTCCTCTTCCTCAATACCAGCCTGACTCAGCGAGTCATCGACCAGATTCCACCACACACACACCCACACACCCTGCGTGCACACACACACACCCGCACACACACACCCGCACACACACAGACACGCACTGCAGCATATGAAGCAACACACTCTGGGCAAAGATCCAGGAGAAGAAAAGCTTCATCTGGTCCTTTCCAGTTACCTAAAACTGGATCCCGTTGTTCCCAGTGTTCCCAGTGTTCCCAGCAGCAGGAATATAAATGAATAGAGACTCATTCTGGTCACGCTGATTGTCTCCACATGAATAAAAATCTATAATAATACATCTTTAGGCTTCTGGGGCAAAAACAAGATGAAATCAATATTTCTGACTCAATTATTGATTTATTTATTGATTTGTTTTTCAAATTTAGATTTAATCATGAACCGGAAAACATTTTTTATCCAGATAGTTTTCATTTCTAAGGAGTTTTACTCACATTTTACCTTCATTTTTATCTCAATCTTTTATCTGATTTTGGGTTGATTCAATTTTATCTAATTTATTTTCTGACTTTTTTAAATTCTGGTTTGTGCCAAGATTTTATTCTGATCCTATTTTGATTTTATTTAGATTTTTATGCTATGTGATTATTATACATTCAGATTTTATCTTGTTTAACATTAAATTTATTCTCATTTTATTTTGATTTTTCAGGCCAGAATTTCCTGATTCTTTTTAATCCTAATTTTAATCAGATGCTGAGGTTGACAGGTCAGAGGTCAGAGGGGGAGCTAAACGTCTGACGCTACAGGCCCAGCCAGCATCTTAAAGGTCAGAGGTCAGCTGTTGTCTGTGTGTGGTTCTGGTTCTGTTGGGTCTAAGTAACGCTGTGGTTTCTGACGTCGGCTCCTCAGCGAGTCGCCTGCAGGCTGGCAAGGCATGCTGGGAAAGCCCCGCCTCCAGCCGTGAAACTTTGCACAACTTTGTCCCGACAGACTGAAGCTGCTGCAAACAAAGAGAACCCCTCCGGGCCCAGACGGGGCAGCCGCCTGCAGAACCGGCCCGGCTGCAGCGCCGCCAGCGTTTAGCTCCTCCCCCCGGATGTTTGACAAGTTGTAACAGGCCAGAACCAGAACTTTAAACGGGTCGAGCAAAAACACAACAACTGAGACAAAAACAGAGCAGAGAGGAAACCCGAGAGGAGAAAAACCACCAGAAACCAGGACGGTTCTGATCCAAACGGGTTCCGATCCAAACTGCTGGAGGAGACTGAAGCCACAAACAGGAAGAGAGCAGCAGCCTTCTGGGCTCAGATAAGGTCAGAAAATAACGGGCTAAAAATAAAAGCCTCAGTCTCCACGGAAACACACAGAAAACACGCTGAGCAGAAACACACACAACCAGAACCAGAACCTCGACCCGGTTAGAAGAACCCGTCAGACTGAAGAACATTTAATCTGATTGAAGATCAGAAGAGTTTCCTGAGGTTTTCTCTTCATCTGCTGCAGCGTTTTTATACGGCAGAGAAAAAATGGATCCGTTTCATCATGAAGGTTTAAATAATGAAACATTAAAATCACAAGCATTTGGTAGAAGCTGCAGATTGTAACTTCCATAAAAAACATGTCAGATAATCTATGAAAAGATTGATGTCCTCCCTGATCAATTATTTCTGTCTGAAGATATCAACCAAAACCAGAACCATCAGAACCCGTCCCGGGTGCAGAGGGACATGCGGTCTGGTCCGCTCTGCAGACGTCGGCTGGTGTCCTCAGGTTTCCATGGAAACAGAGGTTTGGTTTAGCCCTCTCAGAGGTTCCAGAACCAGGCGACCCAACAAAACCGGCTGAGTCAGAGGAAACTCTGCCTGCCTTTCCTGTGAGTCAGCAGACGGAAACATTTACCCAGGATGAGGTGAACGCGGACGGAGAGCTGGTTCCTCAGGACCAGGATCGGCTTCCTGCCCTTTCTGTGGAAACAGAGACACAGTCAGAACCCGGTGCCGGTTTTGGTACCACAGCAGCAAGGGTCGGGGGTCGGGGCTCAGACTCACGCCAGGTCCTGGTAGAAGGTGTCCAGCTCATCCCGCTGCTCCGCCAGAGACGAGTCCAGGTCCAGGTACGTCCCGCTGGGAGACACCTGCAGGGCGCAGTCCTCCAGCTGCAACACAACCGGATCGGTTTCACTCCTAGCTGGATGTTAGCCACAGACTAGCTAGCTCAGAGGTGGGCAATCCTGGTCCTGGAGGTCCGGTGTCCTGCAACTCTTAGACGTCTCCCTGGTCCAACACACTTGAATCCAACAGCTAACTCACCTCCTCAGTGCAGTCAGGTTCTCCAGGTTCTGCTAATGGCCTCATTATTTGACTCAGGTGTGTTGAAGTAGAGACACATCTAAAGGTTGCAGGAGACTTTTAGGCCCTCCAGGCCTGGAGTTGCCTACCCCTGAGCTAGCTGGATGTTAGCCACAGACCATCTAGCTGGATGTTAGCCACATACCTGCTAGCTGGATGTTAGCCACAGACCATCTAGCTGGATGTTAGCCACAGACCATCTAGCTGGATGTTAGCCACAGACCATCTAGCTGGATGTTAGCCACATACCTGCTAGCTGGATGTTAGCCACAGACCATCTAGCTGGATGTTAACCACAGACCATCTAGCTGGATGTTAGCCACATACCCGCTAGCTGGATGTTAGCCACAGACCATCTAGCTGGATGTTAGCCACAGACCCGCTAGCTGGATGTTAGCCACAGACCATCTAGCTGGATGTTAGCCACAGACCATCTAGCTGGATGTTAGCCACAGACCATCTAGCTGGATGTTAGCCACAGACCATCTAGCTGGATGTTAGCCACATACCTGCTAGCTGGATGTTAGCCACAGACCATCTAGCTGGATGTTAGCCACATACCTGCTAGCTGGATGTTAGCCACATACCTGCTAGCTGGATGTTAGCCACAGACCATCTAGCTGGATGTTAGCCACATACCTGCTAGCTGGATGTTAGCCACAGCTGGATGTATTCAAACTTTATCGGAGTTATTTAATGAGGAATAAAAACATGAAATAAATAAACTGGATTATTTGTATTAAAAGAATATAAATATAGAGACTCAAGCTGGGAAATATTGAAGATCACAGGCTTCATTCATTTATTTATAGATTATGAATCATTTTGCAGCAGCGACGTCAGAACCAGAGAGAGAGAGAGTGTGTGTGTGTGTGCACGCGCATGTGTGCACCGTAAACAGATCCAGCAGCAGCTGCTGCCACAACAAACAGAACCAACTCAACTGGACCCAGAAGGATCAGGAACTCAGAAGATCACGACCCAAACTCCACCAGAACCAGAACTTCCTGATCCAGAACCATTTCTCTAGCGAAGTCCAATCTGGTCTAGTAATCGTCTCTAGTCCTCCTGGCTCTAATCGGACCTCGGCCAGTCAAGCAGCACAGACAGAGGTTCTAGACCAGTAGAACCAGTAGCACCACATTCTGCCTGCTATTTCTGGACTGGAGCTGAGGAAGAGGAGGATGATGAAGCTCAGCTCCACATTTTAAAGCAATGCAGTAACTGCAGCGTGCTGGTTCTGGTTCTGGTCTGGTTTATCAGAGTGAGCTCACTGCCCAGCTTTAGAAACTGATTCTCAGGTTTCCTGAGGTTTGGTAACGTTCAGTGGCCCAGTTCGGCCTGATTCTATTGGACCAGGCGGTTTGGTTCTATTGGATCCAGTTTGATCCAGAGTGTTGCTGTGGTGGAAGCAGGGAGGTTCTGGGTTCGAATCCCAGCGCATAATAATCAGCTCTGTCTTCCAGTTGGTGGTTCTGAAGCAACTGGACTGAACCAGAACCAGAACTGGCCCAGTAAACTCGTGGCATCAGATTGTAACCATGGTAACAACAATCACACTTTTTTTCTTACAGTTTTAGAAAGTGAACTTTAAGTGTTGAAACCAATAAATCAAATTTTAAATCTGCAGACCTGAAGGCTTCATCAGCTGACAGTGGGCGTGGCCATAATGGTGGGCGTGGTTATAATGGTGGGCGTGGCCCGTTTTGTTTTTAATGCGATCAGAATTATTATGAAACAGAGCAAAGAGGTAAATCTGGAATTTGATCATTTAGACCAGGGGTCTCAAACTGCAACTTTTAGAACAGAATAATGAGGTTGTTAGTGAGGCTGGGAGACCTGATCCACACCAGGAGGAGGTCATGAAGTCGTTTCATTCCAGCGTTTTGTACCTGTGGTACATCTAAAAACTGCAGGACAGCGACTGGAGGCCTGGAGTTTGAGACCCCTGATCTAGAGGTTTATTGCAGGTCATTGATAAATATTTAAATTATGAAAACCCAGAAAATCTCCTGAACGTCGCAGAACGTCAGGCGCCCAGGCGTAGCGCCACCTGTGGTTTGATCGAGGAGGAGCTTCAGATGGACAGGCGGACCAGAAGTCTGGTCGGGTCCAGGTTCTGATCAGAACCACCGGATTGACCCGTCCAGTAGAGGAGAAAGGCGGACTGCTCCTTTAATCCTTTAAACAGGAAGGAAACGCTGCAGTTAGCTTATCGGATGCCCCGCCCACTTCCTGCTGGGGGCCGAGGAAGAGGATGAAGACCTCACACCCTCCCAGGCTGCGGAACCGGCCCCAAGGCATGATGGGAACAATCAGAGGTCTGAACACTCCTGCAGGCCTCAAACGCCTCACAGCAGACTGGACTCGGACCGGTCGGGTCCGACTTGTCATCGTTACTAAAGGTCAACAACCTGAAGTTTAAATAGGAGTTTTCAGTTCTGATGCATTTTATGATCATAAAAAAAATCTGGAAAATTTTCTGATAATTTAAAGTTTAAATAATAATAATTATAATAATAATAATAATAATAATCTCTTACTGTGATAAACAGAAACTTGTTCTTTTCAGATCCTCAGATCCTGGTCTGGAGACTGACAGGTTCTGGTTCTGGTGGGTTCAGGTCAGACAGGTCTGTCTGTCTCTGTCTGAGGACTCTGACCTTTGACCTCTGGCTCCACACTGAGTCGCCTCTGAATCATTTTGCGGCACTTTGCTCACTTCCTGTTTGGCAAAACGGAAAAAATCTGCCAGGAACAAGAGGACTGGGAGAGAGACTGGGAGGACTGGGAGGTTTGTCTTCAGACTGGTCGTTTCCTCTGCAGGACGGATTTCACTGCAGCCTGAAGGACCAATCAGCTGCAGCTCCTGAAGCCCCGCCCCCTGGTCTACCTGCCCAGGTGCTGGAAGCCCCGCCCCCTTCACTGCTGGTTGCTCAACAGGTGAGCAGAAACTTTGACCCAGATCAGAACAGAAAACCTCTGACAGCCCAACACAGAAACATCAGAACCTCCAGAACCAGAAGATCCAGCAGAACCTCCACAGACCCGGATCCATCTCAGCAGAACCGGTTCTGGTCCACGCTGGTTTCCAACTCCGGTTCAGATTGTTGTGGTTCTGCTCTCCGAACGTCCCATCACAGCCTTCCAGGACTTTGACTAGGCCATTGTGTGTGCTGTGGACCGGCTGCTGTGTTTGGTTCCCGGTTCTGACCCGGTTTGGACCGGGCCTCAGCTACTGAAGAGGTTCAGATTTATCTGACGTGTTTCCGGTCAGTAAAGAGGCGGGACTTCCTGCTCCTCCGGACTCACCTGTCCAGGTGAACCTTTAACTGGACCGGATTCGTTTTGTGTAATTATTCATCATGACGTCACCCTGGCTACGAGACACCTCACCCTGGAAACCTTTCCTCCCTCCATGCGCCTCACCTGACAGATTTTGGCACTAAGCTCACGCTGAGCCCGGTTCCGGCCCGGTTCGGAGTGTGACCCACCTTCAGCGGCGCCCCGAGCAGCTTGTGGATCCCGGAGATCTGTTCGCTCAGCGGCTGGTCCTCCTCCAGGGAGACAGTCGGAGGTCTCCGCGGTTCGGGAAAGTTTGTGCAGATGAACGGGTCCGAGTCCTCCAGGTACTGGACCCGGCAGGTGACGGAATCCATGGCCGAAAGTCAGCGACCAGACTGCGGCTGGGCTGCTGAGGGAGAGTCGGTGCGGCTCGCTGCGCCGCGGAGGAAAGTTTAAATGAAGCTGAGCGCAGGAGGACCTGGCTGCACAAAGGGGCGGGGCCTAGGGATGACGTCAGGCCCATATTTGGAACTGGCATTTTACCACACACAACCAGAGACTACATCCGGTTTGGCCTTTCAGAATAAAGCTCATCCGATCAGAGAGCCGGCCTTTCGCTTTAGAAAATAAATCCAGCTGAATAAATTTGTTTTGATTTTCTGATTCAAAATAATAAAGAGGTGAAATCAAAGATGGCTTCTCTTCATAATCTGAGCAACACGTCACTATGACATCACTGCTCATATATAATAGACTACAAAATAAATTAATGTATGACTAAAATAATGAAGTTAAAAGAAAACTAAGAAAATAAGAGGAAAGAGGAAAAATGGAATCTTAGATCAGTGGTTCCCAAAGTGTGGGGCGCGCCCCCTATGGGAGGCGCAGTGCCATTGCAGGAAGGGGTTGGGGGGACAGGAAGCAGTATGGGTGAATGAAAAAAAACCAACACAGTTACACCAAAGTGTTTCACTGTAAAGATGGTTTGTGGTTGAACAATATGTGACCAGTTGATTGTTTTTTCTTTTTGGGGCGATTTTGTTGTAATCCATAGGGGGGCCCAGAAAATCTTTGGGAACCACTGACTTAGATTATGGTGATAATCTTAGTTTAATACTGTAGTAAACTATAAAACAATTTGTTAATATTCAGATATAATACACATTATATAATTAGGTTGGACAAATTCTCATTTTTTTCTATGTGTTAAATGCAATTTTTGCCAAATTAAATAGTTTATCAAGCCGTTTGTTTATTTGCGTATTTATTGATACTTTTGGCAGGTTCAGTCCTAAACAATTAAAAACAGAAAAATAAAATAAAGTTTTCTGCTCAATCACATTTAACACAAATACAGAAAACTTTTTTAAACATAATATTTAGGATTTAAAGCAATAATCCAGGAGGCCTTCAGAGCCCAAGCAAACTGAAAATATTCTCTCATCTCCATTTCAAAGAGAGTTCTGGGTCTGGTTCTGAACCAGTTCTGCTGCTGGCCGTTCAGATCGGTTTATCTGAACTCCAGAAGAGGCAGAAATATAAATCTGAAATAAATCTGAGCCAACTTGAACTCAGGATGCTAACCTGAACTCCAGCAGGAGAAACGTTTTCATCTTTAACGTCCAGCAGAAACAGAAGAGACGATTTGATGACTTCACCGTAAACAGCTGTTCAGTCCTGCAGAACCTCCAGAACCTCCAGAACCTCTGGGGTAACTTTATATCTTTACATGTTTTCCAGCATCTATTACAGTGAACGCCAGGCTTTTAATGTGAAGGAGTATCCTAGAAGTTCCGGTTTGGTGGTGAGGGTGTTTGCTCACGTCAGAATGACATCATGAGCTCAGGGAGTCGCGTGGAGCTGCTCTGGGATCAGTTTAGAAACTAAACTTGATTCCATTATTTCAACAGACCGGGGAGCTGCTGCACAGCGCCTTCTGGCGGCTGAAGCACTGCCTCGCATCTGAGGACAGTTACTACTAATGTTTTATTTTAAGGCTTCTTCACCCGTTTCGTCTTGTTTAATTTATTTTTTATTTTAAGGTTTCGCCTCTTGCCGGTCCTTCTATCCTCCGGAGTTTTGCATTTTAACTCTTCATCAGTGATTTTCACTTCGTTATGAATCTTCCCTGTCAATATTCTTCATGTTATTCTACATTTCTGAGACCTTTTTGAGTATTTCTCCTCTCAGCGCCTCCTGGTGGCAGCATGTTGGAGCAGCTCTGCTGGACGCTAAGCAGCTGGAAGATTTTCTGCTTTTACCTTTTAACTTTTGCAATGTTGTTATGTTGCGTAACCATAGCAACGAGGTGTTTTTACAGGTGGGAGCAGCTGATAAGCATCTCAAAAGCTCAGATGAACCGTGAACTTTGACCCCGGTCAGAGAGGAGCTGATCAGGAGGCTGATGGAAGTTCAGCCATGTTTTCCAAGAATCGTTCCGAACTCCAGCGTCTCTCTGACCAAAAAGCAGCGACTCGTCTGCTGCCTGGATGCTAAGCTGTCAGCATGTCAGTCAGAGGCCTCTTCACATTCGCTGCCACACTGACTGCTACTGGAGATGCTTTATGGTGTTTTATGAAAGTGGTTCTCCATCCAGAACGGAACTTTCTTCTTTAACTTCTGCAGAACGTTCTGAGTCACGTTGATGTTCTGAAGGGAATCAGCAGTTCAGAGATTAATGACATAATCTGAATTATTGCAATTTAATTTGTTGGGATTAATAAATGATTATTTATTCTGTTTTTCTCTCCACCATCCCTTCATATCTGCATGCAGAAGAGAACCATCATGATTCTAAGGTTTCCTTTTAATCTGAAACATTTTGTGACTTAAAAAAAAAATATTTATTTGATTTTCTGCCTGTGGATTCGAGCAGCTGGAACATCTTCCCTCCAACTGGAGATGAGAAGAAGAAGCAAAAATAAAAATACAGGGTGTAATATTTTTTTAATCATAAAATTTACTCTGCTTTTCAATCATTGTTATAAAATAGAAGGTAAAATAATTGATTGAAATGTTATTTGTCATGCTCATCTTTCTGACTGGCTGCTTTGCTGCTACTGTTAGCGTCGCGGCGCTAAATGGAAAAGTTTGTGACCAGAAACAGCAAGAAGGAACAGTCCAGCTGCACAAACAATAAGTGAATAAAAATGAGAGATAATAATATATTATTATTATTATTATATGGATGCATGTTGGATGATTTTACAGTAAGTCACCTGCAGATGGAAACCAGCTGAAGCTAAATCTGTAGAAAATCTCTGCCACTTGTTTTTTTAACATCGTCCCTGATAAATAATCAAACTGAGCTGATCACACGGTGCCGTTCATGGAGGCTCCAGCAGGGGGCAGCAGCGCTCCACGGCTCCTCCGGTCCCACGGCTTGCAGCGGGGTTGCGTAAGAAACGTGATGAAAGACACTGAAACACACACACACACACACACACACACACACACACACACACACACACACACACACACACACACACACACACACACACACACACACACACACACACAGTCTGTGGTTGATTATCTCGCTCTCTTATCGATCCATTGATCATTCTGTCACATCAGACCACGCCCACAAGGCTTCTAGCAGGCCGTTGCCATGGTAATCGCTCTAACCAGACCCAGACCGCGCAGAGTTCAGCTTCATCTGGGAGGAGAGGAACAGTCAGGGGATGGCATGTAGGACTTCACTGACCTTTGACCTCACAGGTGAGATTTCCCCAACCAGTCAGAAGATCCCAGTTAATCCAGTTAGATCACTGGTTCTGGTTCAGCCTCCAGCAAACCTGTCAGGGTGGGAAGACAGCAGGGTGTACTTACTTTCTTCATTTTCTCTATCTTCTCTAAATAATGCCAGTCTGGATCAGCTGGGTGTTTTCTGGAGTCAGAACCTGGACGGGGTGTACATACATTTCACCTGGGGTGGGTCGGTGGGTCAGTCGGTCAGTCAGTCAGTAAGTTGGTCAGTCAGTCAGTAAGTCGGTCAGTCAGTCAGTCACTTGGTCAGTCAGTCAGTAAGTTGGTCAGTTGGTCAGTAAGTTGGTCAGTCAGTCAGTCGGTCATTCTGGCGGTCAATCAGTTGATTGGTTGTCCAGCTCAACATGTCTTTGAGTTAAAAGATGTTTAAAGTTTAAAATACGGCTAAAAGACATTATTAACAAAACCTAAACAGAAAATTTAAAGTTTCTTAAGAAAGGAAAAAAAATACAGTTACAATAAATATTTATTCTCTTCAGTTGTTTCATCCTAATTAAAGTGTCCAAATATTTTGATCCATTATTGACTTTATTAGCTGAAGTTGTTAACATGTTGTTAGCATGACCAGGAAGTGGATAGAGTTCAGGTGAATGACCTCTGACCCCAGGCTGTGTTCACATACTGACGTTTTCCTGTTGCTGTTTCTGGATAAAATCTGAATGAATCTCAGCCTGGAGGAGCAACTGGAGGCTGGCAGCCCGCCAGGCTGATGAAGGCCTGGAGGTAAATTCATCCGTCCATCTCCAGTCTCAGGTTTCAGCCCTCCGGCCCCCGTCCTGCTGACTCGGCTCTTTATCCCTCAGATCAGCAGAACCTCCAGAACCTCCCAGCTGCTGTTTCTCAACCTCTGGGCCGGTTTCCAGAGGGAAGACAGACGTCCTCACAGCAGGACGGTCGTCCGGGCGTCCTGGACTTACGCAAGACAAGTGATGGGCAGACGGAGACCTCCTGACCCCTGAGTGACCTCTAACCCGGCCCTGATGTTCTGCAGCGGTCGGTTCGGTGCGGTCCAGCAGCACATCATTCTGTCACACGGTGAATTATTGGGAAGTAAAAACAGAAACTCAAAAATATTTTGTCTTTTGTGTTTATTTTTCAGATGTATCCAAAGACCAGAAACGGCTCAGAAAGACTTTAAGTGTCCAACTCGTCACTGTGAACCACAGCATCAACTCAGGACTTTGACTAGGCCGTTGTGCTCTGCAGTTGTTTATTATTGTAACCAGGTTGCTATGTATTGCAAATTTTTTGCTCAGGTCCCTCCTGAAAATGAGATCTAGATCTGAACAGGGTTTACCTGGTTAAATAAAGGAATTAGTGAAAAACATTTCAGCAACAAGACAGTTCATCGTTCCACAGAAACATCATAAAGTCGCCAATTATGAAACAATAAACATCACGTTTTGTCTCATCAAATACAAAAAGAGGAGACAAAACTGAGCCAGAACCAGAACCAGGACCTGAGAGGTCTGAAGGTTGATCCAGCAGATCTTTAATGAAAACATGATGAGTTTCTCTGATCTCCATTCAGGACATTTCATCCCAGCGCTGCGTGTCCCGAGGCCGAAACATCATCAGTGACCCCTCACACCCCCACCATGGACTGTTCTCCCTGCTGCCCTCTGGAAAAAGGTTCTGCAGCATCCGGTGCAGGTCCACCAGGTTCTGAAACAGCTTTTTCCCACTTGCCATCAGACTGCTGAACTCTTAACTGGACTGCACTCAAAATCTGGTCTCCACTTCATACCTTGCACATGTACAGAGCTAAGTAACTTCTATTTTACTGTCAGTCCTGCACTTTATATTTTATATTCATATTTTATACTGTATTTTATTTTATTCTGGAGTAACCTCATAACATTGGAAGCTCAAACATTGTCCTGAGCCGAATGCAACGAAATGTCGTTCTGTATTCACCCTGCATGCAAAATGACAATAAAGTCAGTCTAAGTCTAAGTGATCTGAGACTTTAGTCTCTGGTCCTGGAAATGTTCTGGAGCTGCTAGAAGGTCCACTGTGGAACCGAAGGCTCAGGTCAGAGGTCAGAGGTCAGCCTCTGGTTTACAGCTGGAACAACTGAAGCTGACTCTAGATCTATAGCTCTAGATTGTTCCTCTTTAGGTCCAAATATAAAACTTCACTTCTTCCATGATGGACAACATCACTCCACTGGTTCCAGTAGTAACTGGGACGGCCCAGCAGAAGTCTTCATCCTGTTGGCTCTCACTCCACCTATTGCCCAACCCTGCTGGGATTTGACCTCTTGACCCCGGCTGCACGCCTCACTCAGAGCCTCAGCTCAGAGGGGGCCGCTCCCCCCCAACCCCCCCGACCTTTCCCCCACTTCTTGGGCCAATCAGAGCTTACAGGAAGTGGGTGAGGGGTGGCGGCGGGTTGCTCAAGCAGCCGGCCTCCTTGTTCTTCCTCTTCTGCCTCCTCTTCCTCACACTCTGAACCGTGTGTTTCTGCATCGCCGCTCCCCGGGGGGGGGGGGGCTCTAACGATGAAGAGATGAAGTGATTAACGAGGCGCTGCTGACGGAGCGGCTCCGGGAGGCGCAGCGTTCCGTCCCCCAGGACCAGAACCGGTCCAAACAACCGGCAGCTCCCTGCATCAGCTGGAGCCTAGATCTGATCCTAGATCTGGACTCATCTAGATCTCTGATCCAGTCTGGTGGGTTTCAGCAGAACCAGAGGTTCATGTTCATCTCACCTGCAGCTCCTGTCGGTAACCTGCTGTAACCATGGGAACCATACCTCCCGACAGTTTCAGACACGATCGTGTTCCTGCATGTGTTGTGAACAGCCCAGGCTCCTGCATCCTGTAACCATGGCAACCAACAGGTAAGCGACGGAGAGCGTTAACTGCAGCGGGGAGGAAACGGTCTCAGTCCTTCAGACGCTCGGTCTGCGCTGATGAAGCTCCCCTCGCCTCAGGATGCTGAACGCACGAACCAGATCTGTTCAGTGATGCTAACAACGGCCTCACCAAAGGGGGCGCTAATGATCCCGATGCTGACCTCTTTCTGATGTTTGGCCCTCTGCATCGCCGTTTCCATGGAAACCACGTGACACCAGCTTCACTGAGACAAACCGAGCAGCCGCTCCGTCCAATCAGGAGGCGGGACGCCGGAGAGCCTCGGTCACCGAAACATTTCGACTTTGCCAACATTTCCATCGACGCTAAAACAGATGTTTTTACTGTAATTTAAAAAGTTTAATTTACTCACATTTCTGTTGATCCATTTTTACATCTGTTGGTAAATTCATGTTATTATATTTATATTAAAACCAGAAATTATAGTGGAAAATATACTGCACAACATGTTAAATACATTAAAATATTGTTGAAACAAACTGCAGAATTAAAAGTCATTTTTCAATAATCAATAGTTTGGAGTCAATAATTCAAACTCAGAAATTTGCATGGCAACATTAAAGCAGAGCTGTAAACACCTGACCAGTTTTATACCAGGAAAATACTGAGTTCAACCTGAGATGCTACATTAGTGTGGCATCATGCAGTTAGCATGATGCTACGTTAGCATAGCATCATGCTAACTGCTGCGGTTCATGAGTTTTAGCAATCTGCAGCTCCTTTAACAACATGACTGCTCGCATATAAACTGGAAAAGGCTCAAAAGTTTCCATGGATTTCAAAGTCCTTCAGTTATTTAGGAGGGATGGAAGGCAACCTTTGACCTCAGTCAGGATTTGACCCCAGAAGAGACTAAAATGGCATTTAACTCAGAGAAAGTTCAGGGTAAAGCTAAACGTTTCTGCTGGTGAACCGGTTCCGGTCCGTTTAGCAGCTTCTCTGGTTCTGATGAATGAGGCGCGTGTTTCCACGCGTCTGTGATTTGACTAGGCTGGATTTATGGCCTCTCCGTAACAACTGCAGCCGCTCACATGAAATAACTCATGTTTAGGGGAAGAGCAGGATCAGTGGAGCCGCCTGGCGCTGATTAGCTGGATGTGGAAGAACCGAGACGCTGATTGGATCCAGCAGGCCAGTCAGCTGGAAAACTGATGGGTCTGGATCCAACATGGCCGCCGGGGCCCCGTCGCTCCTGTTGGACTCGATGACGGCCAGAAAGCTTGGAGGTGAGAGGATCAACACACCGTCTGGTTCTGATCCGCAGAACCCTCACCTGTCCAGGTAACCATGGCGTCTGTCGCAGCCAATCAGAGCCCAGAAGCCTCTCCCTTCTCCTCCACTTGGACGGCCTTCGTCCTCCTCTTCCTCCTGCTGAGGTCAGCGCTGCTGCGGGCAGACGGCCAACCTGGTTGGCCGAGCTCCCAGTCGCCACGGCGATGCAGACGACACGTGAACAGCACGCTTCCAGTGTTGCTCAAAGGTCCCTGGGCAGACCCCCCCACAGACACACACTGATGTGTTCAGAGGTCACACACACACACAGAGTCGTGTTTTCGTGTCTTGTGGGGCCTTTCCATTAACTTCCATTCATTCTGCAACACAAAGCAGCATTTCTGTTCACCATCTCACATTGCAGACAGAAATGGCTCCCAAAGGATATAAAAACCTGGTTCTCTCTCTCAAACACACACACACACACACACACACACACACACACACACACACACACACACACACACACTTTACCATTTAAACTGACCGAAAATAAAATCTCATAAAGAGACTGAACAGTTTTTTGTTGCTGATGATTTCATTTCTTTACTTTGCCCCGTCGCCTGTTTTCCCAGCAGCGCCACCTTCAGGAAAAGATTCTCCAGTCGGGTTGCACCGTTTAACTGGACGCTGCGTTTCCGTTACTGATGACCCAAATCTTTGTCGATTTTCTGCTAAATTTGTCGATTTATGTCGACAAAACATCATTTTTAACGGCGTCGTTTCCATTAATCAAGAGATTAAACTAAAATCAATATGTTTGTTCACATGATAAAAACATGGCGGCGGTGGCATCAGAGTAGAGGAACTGGAGAATCGTAGGCGGAGGCCTCGGGCCTCAAGGCCGGCGTCAACGGTTCGACTCCCGGCCTGGTGACCTTTCACCTTTCCCCCCTTAAACTGGAGGTTATTGTGGGAAACGTTCTGAACGGAGCTCATTGTCCTGAGACATTTCCTCCGCCTGCCTGCAGGGGGAGCTACAGAGCCATCAGCTCACCTGTACCACCAGCAGGTAGCCGGCCTTGCTGTGAATGCTGAGCAGTCTGTGTCTCTACGACCTTCCTGTCGCCTCCTGATCCTCCTGGGATCCATCCGATTCCTCTCGTCGCTCTGCAGCTCAGCCAGCCTCCCATAATTCCTTGCAGCTTGATCAGCAGCAGATTTATGAGCTGCTGCGGCAGCTGGCGCTCCGTCAATCATGTGACCTCATCAGAAAGCTGTCAGAGCGGGTTACCTGCTGCTAGCCTAGCCGCGGCGCGCCCTGCCAGGCCGCAGCGCTGAGTTATGGTTCGGCTTTAATGCGACGCAGCAGCAGCCAATGAAGCAATTACCTCCAGAGCCGTAAGTCATGACACCCACAGCGGCGCAGGGCGGAGGCTTCTTCACGCTACTGGACCGGTTCCATCCGGTTCTGATCCGCTCTGGGTGCAGACGAGGTACACTTCCCACCGCATGCTGAGAAACAAGGACGAGTCAGGCTGCTACCTGCAGGAAGGGTCAGAGGTCACCATGGAGACCCATCAGAAGCTCACAGCTGGAAACCTGACTTCACTTCGTTTACAGTTTCACTTGATTCATCCTTAAAGGCCAAAGGTTATCAGCAATGATTTGGGTTGTTTAGTCAGTTTTAAAGTCACATTTCATTGATTCATTTATAAATGTTACAGTTTCAAACTAACATTTAGTTAACAAGCTAAATAGTTGAAATAGTAAAAGGTGAATTTACTTTGACTAACCCATTCTAAGCCATGAGTCAACTCTGATAATCCATCCCATAATGCCTGTTTATTATGGGATGGCCGCTGACCTTTGACCCCAGTCCTATTGCAGAACTAGGTCTTTTATGACGTTTTTTCAAGATGGCCGCTGGCTAGGAGGGAGTGTGTGGATCTGTCCGGCAATTAAGTAAAAATCTATTGAATATCTGAAATACAACTAAACATCCAAGCAAATGTTGAAGTTCTGCACTTTGAACTAAAATAGTAAAGGATCCGATAAACTTTCACACTGGAATAGAGATTGATGGTGTTCAAGTCCCAGAGAGAAAAATCAAAATATATCAAATAAAACAAATAAAAGAGGGGTGGGGTAGAGTCCCTCCCAGATGTTTGGGTTGAGTCCCAAACCGGGTTAAGAGAAAAATGGAACCACAGATTTCTAGGTCAGTGTCCTAGTTAAAGTCCTTAACAGTGAATAAGGCAGATGTTTTCTTGAGTTTTGGTTTTCTAAATTAAGGGAACTAGACCTAAAGACCTTTATGGGAAATAAAGACCATCTTAAAGAGGCAGAGCGACCACAAAGCTGATTTGTTGGATTCTGCGAAGACTTTTGCAGTCTAAAGAGGAAATCCCACCCAGTTCAGGACCAACGGGTCAACGTGGTTCCACAACGCAATTTCCTCGTCGGGAAGAACTGTTTGACTATCTGATAATGAAATATTAAAAAGAAAAGAAAAAAAAGCAGAGGAAAATGAATAAAGAATAAAAGTGCTGAACATAAATCGTAAATCCTTTGTGGATTGGTTCCCATACTGGGAATGTCCAACAGGAGACCGACAGTCGTTCCCTGAGTGGACGGTCGTTCCCTGAATGGACCGTTGTTCCCTGAATGGACAGTCGTTCCCTGAATGGACAGTCGTTCCCTGAATGGACCGTTGTTCCCTGAATGGACGGTCGTTACCTAAATGGACAGTCGTTCCCTGAATGGACAGTCGTTCCCTGAATGGACCGTTGTTCCCTGAATGGACGGTCGTTCCCTGAATGGACGGTCGTTCCCTGAATGGACCGTTGTTCCCTGAATGGACCGTTGTTCCCTGAATGGACAGTCGTTCCCTGAATGGACCGTTGTTCCCTGAATGGACCGTTGTTCCCTGAATGGACAGTCGTTCCCTGAATGGACAGTCGTTCCCTGAATGGACAGTCGTTCCCTGAATGGACGGTCGTTCCCTGAACGGACGGTTGTTCCCTGAACGGACGGCCGTTCCCTGAATGGACGGTCGTTCCCTGAATGGACGGTTGTTCCCTGAACGGACGGCCGTTCCCTGAATGGACGGTTGTTCCCTAAATGGACGGTCGTTCCCTGAATGTAAATGTTCCTTCAGTGGCTGGAGGTGATGAAGGTCTTCCTCACCTTCCTCATCTTCTCGTTGTCTTTCATCAGCTGGTTTTGTAGGAGGGACATCATCTGGTCCATGGAGGACAGGTTTGAGGAGCTGAGGTCAGAGGTCAGATGCACTGCAGTGAGGCTCTGACAGAGGGAAAGAGAAGGAACCAGTAGAAATCGATTAGGCTTGTTTTGTTGTTTTTTCTATATATATGTATTTATGAATCTTATTTTAACCTTCTGCATGATCATATAGTTTTAGTCATTTAATATCCATCCAGTATTATGGAACGGTTTGTCAGAGAAACCTGACGGCTCATTGGTTGTAAAGCTCTTTGAGCTGCTTGTAGTAGGAAAGGGTCCCTTCTCAATAAAATTTATTGATTGATCCTTTTCTTTTTTACCCCTCCAGGGTATTTTGTGGCTCTAGTGCCCCTTATATGACAGCAGGCTGACAGGAAACTGGGAAGACATGCGGCAAATGTCACCGGGTCCGGGAGTCGAACCTGCGACGGCCGCGTCCAGGACTCAAGGCCTCCAAATACGGATCGCGCTAACCGCTACGCCACCACGGCAGGCCTGACTGAGCCTTTTAAGAAATAAAATCATTTTGTTTATTCAAATACACAAAAAACAAACAAAACAAAATGTTTAAACATATTAAGGCCTGTAATTTGAACTAACAAAATTATGCCATTGAAATATGACAAGTAAAACGGTAGAGAACATTCTAAGCAAAAATATGGTTTTGAAATAAAAGTTTAAAATAAATAAATATTTTAAAAAGCTGAACCGTTGTAAATACAGACTCATTTTTAAAGAATTGTTTTTCCTCTCCTTTTTTGAAAATCTTTGCTGAGTTACATAAATAATATAAAATAAATAAAAATATATATATATTTTATTGTTAAGAATTAAAGATCATTAATACTGCAGTGCATTTTATATTTTGGTATACCATATAATATTTGGTTGCATTTCAATTGAACAGAAGAAAGTTCCTATAAAATTTAGCTGTGATAAAGTTGAACTTAGAGGTTAAAAGACGTTTTGTTGTCCTGGAAATATCAGTTATAATAAAATCATTTTCTTTTTTTTTAGTTAATGAAGCGCTTCAGCAGAAATATGATCAATTGTTTGCTGTAATCCTAAATTATACTGAGATCTCTTTTGTATGTGTAGACATAGTTTAAAACTTAAAACAGGATCCTGAACATTAGAGTTGAATTCAAACATTAAAATATGTTTAAAAGACAATTGAGGAAATTTTGAAGCTTCAGTAAATTTGATAATTACAATTTAAGAAAATATACAAAATGAGGACTGACTGTAAATGTAGATGAAATTTTGACTGACTCCAAATTCTGATGGCAACGTTTGTTTGTGTTTGTTTCATATGGAGCGAATATTTGTTTGTATGTTTTGTGTTTGATAAACGTTGTTTACTAGACTAAAATAATTAGTATGAATAGATCATTTTTGCTTAATGAGACTTTACATTGTTTTTAGACAAGGTTGAAAACTAAAATCAACCTAAATTCAACTTTCAAACTAGATTTAAATAGATTTCAACCTTTATGCAGGTTTCTATGCTCTGATCTTCACTAACCGAAATCTTCTGACTAAACCAAACTTGATGCAGTTTGTTGATGGCTCTGCATCATGTGACCATGTTGTTGATCTAACTTTGTTTGCTTTTTGCATAAAACATCTACAACAGGGGTCTCAATCTCCAGTCCTGGAGGGCCACAGTCCTGTAACTTTTAGATGAGCCTCTGCTGCACCTGAACAGAATAATGAGGTCATTAAGGTTCTGGAGAACTGAGCTAC